>NC_085947.1:7881287-8184318 GCF_963556715.1 Cydia fagiglandana
GAGATAGCAATATCACTTGCGCATAAATGCGTCCCTCGTTGGCGTTGGCGTTGGCCCAACGTGAAGAGGAGCCTTAAGGCATTGAGAGTTTTTACCAGGCGTGTCTCACTCCGCAATTTCGTCGCTTTGCTACAGGTAGCTAAAAGTACATCCGTTCGGCCGCGCGTGGCGCTGTCGCCACCTAGCGACCATATCTGTGCTGATCGTAACAGATGCGTTTTGTTAGAGAGTAAGTCTTCTGTACTTAGTACTATTATTTATTTTGTGGTTTTTACCCACGGAGTAAATAGTTATAATCACATTATTATTAATACAAATACAAATCACATACATTGTAAACATTAAGTAACCCTGTGAATATATTTAACACACTCCGAGTATCTTCAAGCATCAGTGACATGACTTATAAAAACGCTATAAAATCAGAACTTAGGTAACAGGAAAGTAGCACTAAACATAAAATTGCAGAGTACACAGACTTGAGACAAATACTATAAGTCCTAAACACAAATATTTGCTAAAGTTTCCACGGGGAACTGTAATGACATTACATAAAGACATTATATAAAGACATTATTAAAACATTAAGTAATGCATCGGAGGCGAGCTTCGCCAATAGTAGGAGGAGAAAGTACTATGTAACGGGTTGGAATAAGTATGTTAGGGATGCACATAGGCAGGCAAGGCTTGGGTTTCATGAGTGGATGCGGTTTGGAAAACCTTCTAATGGACCAATATACGCGCATATGCGTGAGACCCGGAAAGTGTTTAAAGCGAAGCTCAAATGGTACCAAAATAATCAACAGCAAATTAAAATGGACATACTTGCATCGCATCATTCGGGTAAAAACTTTAAACAATTCTGGAAGGAAACAAATCGTATAAGCCCCAGGCCGAGTGTGCCTGTGAGCGTCGAAGGTCTGTGCGCACCCGTTGAAATTGCTAATTTATTTAAGGACAATTTTAAAGTGACATCGCCATTAGGTAGGTCTGTGAATCGGCCCAAGGCTGAGCCCGTCATGTCGACTGTGTGTTTTATTGAGTACGATGTACAGATGGCGATTAAAAGTATGAAGAGGGGTAAGTCACCGGGTCATGACGGGCTCAGCATTGAGCACTTGCAAAATGCTGGCATTCATCTGCCACGAGTACTCACAATACTATTTAACTTATGTATTAATCATTCTTATCTACCATCAGACCTGATGAGGACAATTGTGGTACCAGTCATTAAAAATAAAACAGGTGATGTGTCGGATGTGAAAAATTATAGACCAATATCATTGGCAACCGTTGTGGCAAAAGTGCTGGACAGATTGTTTGACAGACAATTAGCTAAACATATTAAACTGAATGACGCACAGTTTGGGTTTAGGCCCGGACTTTCCACAGAGTCGGCTATTATGTGTCTGAAAAGCACTGTCCAGTACTATACTAGCAGGGATACACCGGTGAACGCCTGCTTCTTAGACTTATCGAAGGCCTTCGATCTGGTTTCATATGATATACTTTGGCAAAAGCTGACAAATGAGACCAGTGTCCCCGAGGATTTGATTGAGATCCTGAAGTTTTGGTACGGGAACCAGATCAACTCGGTCAGGTGGGCGGGCGTTCACTCGGATGAATACCGTCTAGAATGTGGAGTAAGGCAGGGCGGGCTGTCCTCTCCTAGGTTGTTTAACCTATATGTGAACCAGCTTATGGATGAGCTCAACAATGCCTATGTCGGATGCTCCGTGGATGGCAAATCCATAAATAACATCAGTTATGCTGATGATATGGTGTTGTTGAGCCCATCCATAAGTGCACTTCAAGAGTTGCTGGATATCTGTGAGAGGTACTCGGTGAGACATGGGCTAAGGTACAATGGGAAAAAGAGTGAGGTACTTGTTTTCAAAGCACGAAGAAAATTCTATAAAACAGTACCTCCTGTGACCTTGGGCGGGGAACCACTCAGGGTCACTAAAACGTTCAAATACCTTGGTCACTGGGTCACCGAGGACCTAAAAGATGACCTCGACATAGAGAGGGAGCGTAGAGCGTTGGCCGTTCGCGGAAATATGCTGGCGCGCAGGTTTGCCAGGTGTAACAAAGACGTGAAAAAGACGCTTT
This sequence comes from Cydia fagiglandana, assembly GCF_963556715.1. NCBI lineage: Eukaryota > Metazoa > Arthropoda > Insecta > Lepidoptera > Tortricidae > Cydia > Cydia fagiglandana. Next base: position 7,883,400 of record NC_085947.1, read on the forward strand.
TTAAAGCTTTTTGCCAATCGTTTTACACCTGCAGCCTGTGGGCCAGCTATACTCAGCGAGCGTACAATGCTCTACGAATACAATATAACAACGTTTTTAGGATGCTAATGGGGCTGCCACGTCACTGTAGTGCGCCCGGAATGTTCGCGGAGGCGCACACAGATGACTTTTATGCAATTATACGCAACAGATCGGCGTCACTTATGCAGAGACTGTGTGGCAGTACCAATGGCATCCTGAAAACGTTGGCAGGTAAGATGGATGCACCACTGCTCATGCACTGGAATGGACTGCATGTGGCAGCCACAGATGCTGAGAAGTGGTGCATTTAGGTGCCTAGTTATATTTATTTTTTAGTATTTTTTAGTAAGTAGATAGGTTCATTATTAATAATTTGTAATTTTAATGTCACTAACCTTAATTAATTTTAAGATTTGTTGTACCTACTAACAATATTATGGATCTCTGGATTTGAAATAAATAATTGAATTGAATTGAATTGAATTACTTCCATGTACTTCCTGCCTTAAGCTTCATGTTTTAGTTTCAAACTCCTACAGCAGATTTTAAACTTAAAAACTATTTCATGGTATACTTGTACTTGCATGCATGTGCTTTCGAATATTACAACTGACTAACTGCCGTATTCGAACTTTAATACATTCACAAGAGACGACACGTACTAGATCCATTCTAGATACGTTAAAGTTTAGATATCAACTAGTTCTCTTTTGCAGCGCTATTCGGGCAACCAATGTCACTTTTACGTTACATAGAATAAGATATCTATTAGATGTGAATTGGATCTCTAAGTCATATTCTGTGGAAATCGTTCAAGAGTATCTCCAGAATCGCGGAAATGTCAAATTTGACAGGTTAGATCTTAAACATATCGTTATCGTATCTTGGTGATGTCTAAAAGATATCTAATAGATGTCTATTTCATAATCCGAATCGGGCCCTAACTTTGTGATGCTTTCAGGAAATATTGAAAGAATAGTAATTTTAGAAACGGTATTGTACGATTTGAATAAGAGTATTATAAAAATAAACTGAAGGTACTATCTCCTATTCAAAATACTTACATCTAATTTTCTCAGAACAAACAGAAAATAGTATTTGAATTTTTTGTTGTGTTTTAACTTTGTATACACAACAAAGAATAATTTTACAAAAGTACCTTCTGTCTTGCGCTAGCAAGGAATAGAATAGAAATGTTACCGTCTAATTTAATGTAACCTGTAGGCGTATTATAGATGGCTTTATCCACGTGATAAAATAACTGTCACTTTTTAATGCCGTGGGATAGAAAGTGACGTATATCGTTTTATCACGCTGCCACGTAAACAAGAACGACCATCACATCCGTGCTGAGCATGAATGTTATAGATATAAAATAATTTAATCTTTAGTAATTAACTTCAGTTAACTACCTATGCCTGCAAATGTTGAAATGAAACTCTCTTTCCGTTCTAAATTTATAATTTGGTTTTTCATCACCATCAGTATCTCTCCGCAAATCAAGACTCAACACTCAACGCCTATTAATTTCAAAGTACCTAAACCATTTCCAAATGCAACTTCAAAGTCCCCCGTTTGTAGAGACGCCCTAGGCAAAACTATCGTTCCAAATGTTCCAATAGAAGGCGGTATGCCCAGTATAAGCACGCACTCTGGTTCTGAAGAGTCGGTACAATTCTTGAGGTCACGTTAAGCTGGTTGCTTATGAGAAGTCGAGTCGCGCTACCAATAAACATCCCGTGGCGCCGGAAGCCGGTGCGATTGCCGGCTCCCACGGGTCCCTAATTACATTTTCGATAACGGATAGTCGCTGGGGCCTGAAGCACAGATGACATAAAACCTTGTTGATACTGAAGCGACGCTATAAAGCTCCAAATTCAAACAATATCAGGGTCAAACAGATCACTGTGTTATGTCTTTCCTGCAGACATACACAAGAGTTAAGGGCTATAAAGGTTAATTTTCTTATTTAACCCTTATCCACGTGAAAAGGTCCTCCTTTTATTTAGAGAACTATGATAAAATCATTACTTACATGCCCACAGACTGTTAACTATAGCCCACAGGAGAGAAAACTAGTAACTTTCGTACTGAATTCAAATCTCACGGAAACACTTCGGGCCTTTGGGGTTTTTAAGTTTGCTCTCAGAGTTTAAAAGGTCAGATCGGTTAAAAAGTAATACTAAGTCTAGTAAATATCTATTTAAATTAAATCGAGTGAATCAGTTAAACGGATTCTGAACTCCTTTAGAATACACCCGAGAGAACATCGAACAAAATATATTAAACGGATTTTAAGTCGATTGTTTCTCACTCACGTAATTTAAGTCGATTATTTCTTGACAGGTTTCTATCTTGATATTTTTTGAGTATCACGTTTATTTTATAATCAGTACTGGTAGTGGGACCCGGGTATGTCCTTAAACCACGTCCAATTCGGTGTACTCGACTGCGATCGCCAACCCGCCTGTCAAGCGCGGCGATTATGCCATTCCCCCCCCCCCCTAAGGGGGAGGCCTATGTTCAGCAGTGGACGTCTTATGGCTGAGATGATGAATGATGATGATGACTGGTAGTTAAAATAACTGATTATTTTCATTTCAGTTACTTAGAATTACTGTTTTTGATTACATGAATACGTAATTGGCACAGCACGAAGTTCCAGACCTGTGGCACGTCAGTTGAAGCAAACTGTTTACACGCCAACCACGAAACTTTCGGGTAGATGCAAGCATGTGAGTACGTGTGTGCGCTAGGCGTCGAAACCGCCAAACTTAGCACCAACTTTGGCCTTACATGTTCCAAACATCGTTGGAGGACGGCTTAAAAAGGAATACGGTACAGATGTAGTGCATAATTATTTTCCATCGCACGGAAACTTACGAACGTATCTTGCTATTTCAGTCAGTCTCGGTACAAGAACTATTAACTGAACTAGCATGACAAATACGAACGTTTCCGAGAAAATACGATGGAAATCAATTATGCATTCTATAGTTCGTTTTTTTAGCATCAGAAATAAGGTAAACAATCTTGATGTGTGTTTTAATTGATAAACACATTTTAATAATAAGTTGCGGCAAATATGTAACAATTATGAATCTAATACGATCATTTATATTATTCTGCTTTCATAAGTAATAGTTACTGATTTTTAAAAAAGCGTTTTTCAATTAAAAGACAAGTCCTGCAAGCCTATTATGGATCGGTTTATCCACATTTATCCACGTGATAAAACAACTGTCACTTTTTAACTCTGCGGGATAGAAAGAGACGGACACCGTTTTATCACGCTGCACGCACGTAGACAAATACGACCATCATATCCGTATAGCTCGCATGTTCTTTCAAGTTCTTTCTAATGCAAAAAAAAACGAACTATAGTACTGCTGTTTTGGAAGGTTTATTATGGTAGGTAGTTGTATATTTTCCGACAGATCATTTAATTAGGTAGGTACTTACACCCAAACAAAAGGTGTAGTTAATAATATATCCTGTATGTATGGGTCCTATTTTTATAGGTAATTATCGTTAAAAATATCCGCCGAATTATGAATGCATAGCAGAGCGAATAATAATTGCCACACGATAAGAATAGAGAAGCATCAAACGGAACTCAAGGAAATGAGGTATCTTTTTCCTGTAGGTACATTATTATTTCTGCAATAGCAAAAAGGATAAATATGGAGCTAAATTGAGCTCGAGGTAACTTTTTTGTCTAATCTTTTTCTTTAGAGAGAGACACGAATGAGGAGTACAAAAGAAAGGCAATTTCCTTAACCAATGATTTCGGAAATAACGAAATAAATATATTTTTCAATATTAATTTTTATTCTATATTTATATATATTGGCAGCATTTCAATTATTCAGCTAAAGTTAGCTTGAATTGTTACAAAACTATTAGCAGAATTGCCAAAACGAAAATAGTTAAATGAACAGTTGACGGCCGAGCGGAACCGAGGAGTTCCAATATCCAATTATTAGGCGATAAATTAGGCGTCGTCAAACGGAACTCAAGGAATTTGTGACTCAGAGGCGTATTCTGATTGTAAGAACAGATTATGAATTTGATCTGGATTTGTTATGGGTTCATGCTCATCTGTCTGATCTGTCAGTGTCATATGTGACATTTCTTCAGCCAAAAACGAAACTTCGTCTACATCAATTAATGCTAATTATAGGTATGTCGATCATAAACGAAACAAAACTTAAAACTGTTTTTTTAGGTAATCACGATTTTTTAAATAATAAAACTGAATTCTGAATCGATTGGCATATCTACTATGGATTCCAATCCGCTCTATCCATTGTAGTAAAGAACTAGACAGATTGGGGAGTGATTTTAAAATATTGAGTCCTCGTATAAAACAGAGCTTACAAAGCAGTGTTATTATGGCAATGGTCTTCTTAAGGTACCTACTACTTTCCCAATTTGCTTTTAAACATGTCTATTTTCTGACCATGATAAATCAAGTTGCCCTCTTTATCAATGAGCCAGGACTAGTGGTCGTTAGGAGCCATGACAGCCGGCAACGCCATTCAAGGCGGTGAAGGTCACATCGATCGCACGCACCGCGGCACACGGTGTGTACCTAATGAGCGGCCAATAATAACCCCATTCCATGATATATCAAACCTTTTTAAGAAGCCTTCTAAAGATACAGATATGCTTTGATAGAAAGTTAAAAAAAATACGTTTTGCAAATCCTAAAACGATTGCAAAAGATCCCCAAAGTTGTCAGAAATTCCGAGAAGGCACTATGCCAGCGACACACAATGTTCTAAATAATATCTACTAATCATCAGCCAAAATAGTGAACCGCACTGTATGAGTAAGGTACTTACATCAAACATCTTGCTACTACAGCTAAATTCTCTCTTCATACTACAGCTAAATTGGTATTAAATAATGATATGACCGTAAGCAAGAAAATATTACGTACCCATTTCTAAACATCATAGTTTAAAACGATTTTAAAAGCCCCCTGGTGTTCTCGGAAATTCAGAAGATACACTGGGGGTGCATTTGTCTCTAACCTGTCACCACAGTGCAGTCTTTGTAGTCCTTAGTGCAATTGCAAGCGAATTTTAAACTAGGTACGGGGTTTCCGGTCCGTTTCTATGAGACTGTCGAGGTAGGTATTAAAGAAAATAATCTGTTAGTAAACTTCAGCAAAATTGAATGATTTTATAAAGAAAAGAATCTTGTGGTTGCGTCTAATTCCCACCATCCTTTTCTTATGTTGAATAGTGAGACATGGCAGTAAGATTGCATTTAATATTTCATTTAATTCTTGACAACAATGAATACCCTGTTAAATAATTCAGTACATATGTGTGCGTGGTAAACAAAATATAATGTTGTGTTTTGTCATTCACAGCTGGTGACCACTTATACGTACCTATACATATGTATAATGGCCACCGTTGTGAACAGCCTATGTCCTATCTAGAGGACACAGGACAGATTAAGTGCAAGTACCTAAGATATTTTGTTAATATAGTACATCTCAGAAACTGAGGGCCGGGCCGGGTCTAAGGGCTAATTTAGACGGATTTTAGTTACATTGCAGACTGTTGGTTACGTCCAATTCAACCGACCAATCAAAACCCGCAATGGTATGAAACTCGCATGCGAGTTCTCGCATCGTCTAAATCAGCCTTTAGCTAACCTCGAAAATCATGGCGTTGAATCCATAGCTGATGATGACTGACTATATAAGTCAGGACTGGGTGTTACCTGCGAATGAAAAAAAACATGAATTAATGAGAGCTGACAGAATTTTTAACTAAACAAATAGTATGAAGCTAAACAATAGTAGATTTTATTTATATACATTTCCCGCTTTAATCATAACATCAGTAACTAATACAAAAAGCTGACAAAACGTTTTAATGAAACAGAACACAATCAACGGTTAGTCAAGCCCGGGTTCGCCACTGCATGATGACGCAGCAACACCCGCCATGACGAGCATTCATGAAAATTGTCACACGCTCGTACCACGCCTCACCGTTCACTTAAAATTACACCTTATAACAGCAACCAAAAGTCTGTTTTTCGAAGGAAAAATTTTAGCGGACTAGGAGCTTTTAAAAGTTACGGCTGGTTTTGTAGAAGCCTTTTGTTTCTGCCCCTACAAATGGGCCTTGACGCGCTTGGTTCATAATTAGCCAACCTTTGGGGCAAAAACAGGATTACTTTTCAGCAGGGGTGCGGATTAATTTTTCACGTTTTTCAAGATCCAAGTTTATTAAGTGAGGTTGGTGGTTCGACCCGAATTCTGATTTTGCTTATTATATATATGATAGGTACTTAGTTTGAATCAGTATATATAAAAAATAAAGGCTTTTCTACAATGAGCCCGTTCATGGAAATTTAAGTACCTAATGTATGGTATTGATGACGTCTGTCGTCCCAATTCACTTTTACTTTTCGATTGGCCTTTTTCAATAATCTATAGACACCTTAGCTAAGCTCTCTATTCTATACATACATATACGTGTATATGAACCTCCCAAAAATCAAATATTGCCAAGTCTAATGTAATTCAGATTAGTCAAAATAAAGACCCAAAATAAAATGGAACAGGGCTATAACCGCGAAAATCGAAGTTTGCAATTTGCGGGCATTTTTCTCTGTCACTCAAATCACACCTTCATCGGAGTAAAAGAGAAAGATCCCCGCAATTTGCGAATTTCGGTTTTCGTGGTTGCCGCTCAGGAACTTTTTATAGGTCTCCGGGCGGCTAGAGGTTACAGTTTGTTCAGAAACGTCGACGTCACAAAAGTGATAAGACCGCTTCCAACAACACATTTATTTCCTCAACAATTCACTGATTATGAGTCAGGATCACAGTTTAATCGTCTTAGCCCCGATGTCGGCTTACAGCGCCATCGGATGATTGACGACAGTTTAACTGATGGCCAAAGTTGGACAAATAGCTTACAAATACCCCGGATAGGAACTTGAGGCCCATCCTGATTTATCAACTTGTTACGATTTTGATCTTTGTATGATACGAACTAGACCAGTGTTTTTCAAAGTGTGGGTCGCGACCCCCAGGGGGGTCGCGGCACTTGTCCAGGGGGGTCGCGAAGCTCACCTTTGAAAGAAACTTATGGAAAGCAGATTTCATTTTTTTACCCCTAAATTTTAGGGGTTGTCCAATTTCTTTGTCCAATGTCAGTGTATCTCACTCTCTCATAGAAGCAAATTGTGAAACGCAATACAAATTGGATAAAGTAATTGGATAGGTGGAATATCACCCTAACGCACGGCATGATAATAACTCATTGCATTGAAGCATGTCAAAACGTAATTCATATTTTTCGTGTTTTTGTAGTATCTTCTAATGAGTATAAAATTCGATATCTACTAAAAATGGCGGTCGCCATCCTTGCCGTCTTACTCGCTGACCCAGATGTCAGCTTAAAAGCTCTAAAGCCCTCACGTGTCTTGCCTTTAAAGCTCATTCTATCATAGGGTCTTATCTGCTCCTCTTCTGGGATCGTTAAAAATATGCCGATGCTGCTCAGCTATATTGAGACTTTAAAACAAAGCCATCTTTTACCTTAAACAACGAGTGCAAAAACTTAAAATGTAATTAGTCTGGCTCATGCATTGTTGAGCAGGGGATTCTAAGCCCGCAGTAATTCGGTTTAATTAGGGAAGAAATAACTTATGGTGAGTTTCGGTCCATTCTATGTAAATAAATGTTTTCAAGTTGCCTACAGCAAAAATTAGCCTGCAGGAAAAAAAGAGAAAATTTTATTGTAGCTAGCTTTGATCCTGTTAAAGTAGTGAATGTTACAAAAGGCCTTTTTAAACGAGTAAGTTATTGAAAAGTGATTCAGTACAGCTAAGCCGCTTGAACCGAATCGTCCGTCCGTTTATAAAATCGGCTTATCCGACGCTGCGATGTATTCAATGAAACTGCGCAGTAATTAATAAACCGGTAATAAACTTAATTGGTTTATATGCCCCGTAGATAAATCGGCATGTTTCGATTAGCTGAACCATAGACGCTGTAATTTTAAATAGCGATATTAGTTCATTAACAATCAACTAATTCGATATAGGGTATTTTTTTCTTTCCGAGGAAAGTTTTCAATCTGTAACTGTAGCTAATTTTACAGTCAGTTAAATGCAAGTTTTGATGTTTTTTTTAAACTCCCTTTAATAATACCCCTCTAGTTAATAGCAACTATCTTTTAAATAACATTTTCAAGCGCTAAATGGTAAATAAAAATACAATTATTATTAGTTTAAAAGAACCACATGTAATTCATTTCACTTGGGTGCTTTTTCCTTTCACTTCTAAAAGCTGTACCTACGGCAAATCATTGTAGGTCGTGTCGTGACACAGGACATTAATATTTGTAAGTAAGTAGGTAGGTACTTATAACTATGATTTTAGCATTCAACTAAAACAATAACTGGTAATGCTCACTAGGATCGCAGACAGTATTAACAATGACTTATTTCAGGAGAAACTTTACTAAAATTAGTAGAGTTGTTTAAAACTTCCACGACGGCGTCTCTAGAGATTACGGACTCGCTTCTGATTTAACTTGCTCTACGCTGGTTGTTTTTAAATCTGAGATCAAACACCAACATTCCATATAGATTCCGCTAGGCTCCTGTTTCACCACACTGTCAAATGTCACCTGTACAACAACCCGCCGTTAAAAATCCACCGTATATTGCTGATTCAAAAACTAAACGACGCTGTTTACCGTTATACTCGCCAAAACATGTACGAACAAGTACGAGATAAATACACCCGCGAAGGATAACTAAATATCATCAAAATGTAGGCTCGCCAATTCGAACGTACATTTTGAATTTTTGACATAAAATCTTTGTATAATTCCCTGCGATGTAGGGTTGATTTGACCACGTACAAGTATGAGTGATTGCATAATGAAGCTATTAATAACTATAGCTACTCGTATAGCAATAGTGTTAAATATATATAAGGTTCCTATTCAAATTACAAACACGCCTCAAACAAGTCTCACTAAAATACAACTACTAAAACACAGATTCAGTTTATTCATTCAGCACATTTCAATTCCGCTCGTTTTTAATTTAAGCGTGGAAAAACACAATATTTATGCGGTAGAAATATAGCGCTTTTTCCTAAATCTTTAGCTTATAAAAATAAAGAAATATCACATTTCTATTTATTTCACTTGGAATATAAACTAATTTTCCGGGAACATTACCCATGGGAATATTCCCACAAATTGGAATATCGGCACTAAACGTGGCACATCAAAGTGAATTGACATTACGTGAATCCGATAAGCATCGATTAGCGGTTGGCGTGCTCAACGTTTTTGTGCGAGTAATTACTGCGATGATTACTGTGTTTTGATTTTTATAAATGGCTGTCGGAACCTGAAAGATAATGAAATATCGCAAGCTTACTTATAAAATTATAAACTTTTCAGTAAGCACTGCACATCATATTTATCTTTTTATATGCATACCACATACGTATATCCATATCCTCACATCAATTGTAGCCATCAACTTTTTAGAGTGAATCTAATAATTACTTGCAGACTACTTATAATAAGGCTACAGACAACAGCGTAGCTCTTTTAGCATAGCAGTGAGTTCCGTTAACGTTACTTCTGATCTAAATTATATCAATTCCTTAATTTAGTTGAACAACACTGGACAGCTGTTTTCACCTAAATTTCGTTAGTTCATTAAAATTGCAATTACGAGGCGAGGTAAATTGTCAGGGCGATCTCAGCCAAAGGGCAAAATTTATCTCGGTAACCTTAATCAGGGGAAGTCGGCTTTACTCCTTTCCAATTTCCCTTAATCGTGGGCAATTATCGTCGGTACCTACGTAACTTGCGTAGTACCTACTACGATTTACATCAGAAACCCACTAAACAAGCTTGCGGCAAAGCATTTTAAGCTTTAATCGGAAGCCTTAAGGTGATTGTTTGCGTGGAGGGGTTAGGAGAGAAAGCGAGATTAGGTTGATGTTTTGTAAGCACTTGTACCCGGGTAAAGGGCTGCATTGAAATAATCAGTGGATAAATATGCGGGCGTTGGTGGAAGTTCTACTAATATGTCGGTCGTGAAATCTCTTGGTATACCTACCTGTTTTTTATTAGATTTACAATAAGGAGGAACTTCCCAATCTGAACGTACGATTAATAAAGTTCTAGTTGTTGAAGAAAAATACATACAATTATATGCAAAATATTTACCTACAAAGGCTGTTGAAAGGTCAAAAGGAAATTAGAGCCAGACCAAGAAAAGTCTGCAGCGATTTTGATAGCCCACGCAGTGCAAGTGTTATTTTAAACGTCAAACTTCTATTAAATTATGATGTTATAAATGGCACTTGACGCGTTGGATTAGCTGGACGGAAAGGAAGACGAATGAAGAGGCCCTGAGAATGATAGGAGAAAAGCGATGCTTGTTAAATGCAATAAGAAATAGGAGAGGCATGATGTTAGGACACCTTATACGGCATGATAACTTTTTCCTAAACATCCTGGAAGGCAGGATTGAAAAGACAAGAGAAAAAGGGAGACCTAGAATCACTTATCTCGGCCAAATAAAAAATAATGCGTCGTATGTGGAAATTAAAAGACTGGCACAAGAAAGAAATGATTGGCGATTGCTCCACCGACAAGAGCAAAGCTCTTAAGTTATGATGATGATGAAATGCCACTTGCACTGCGTGGGCTATCAAAATCGCTTCAGACTTTTCTTGGTCTAACTTTACCTGCAAAGGCAGTTGAAAACTCAAAAAGAAACAAGAAAACATTTTTAAACCAACTCTTGGTCCGAGAAAACCGATCCGATCGATGTGAGTAATGATCTTTTGATTAGTTTCACCATTCTTACTTCAGGGCTACACTGCGCCAACATGACACCATTTTGTTTTACGTTCCCTACATTGAGCCTAATCACAAAAGGCTTAAAATCCAGATTCGTTTGAGAGATGGTTTAATGATATCAGTTTTGAGCAATGGCGGCAGTCACGCAGGGTTATAAATCAGATAAATACGTGGTATGATTAGCTGTGGTGTTAGTGTGGGCGTTACATTACAGCCAGGGAAGGAACCCGGGACCGCTCGCAAGGACGGGTTAGCCACAAGGAAAAATTAAAACTTAATAATTTTGACTCTTTGACGTCATTATGTTATATCTAATTTTTTCCCATTAACCGACTACAACTGCGGTGGCGACTACAAAACGGTTATGTGTTTAAGCATGTGTGTATGAATAACATGTTGTTATTACCTAGTCTTTTTGCAAGTTGAAACGAGAAAATATCATTCATAATAATAGACAAAATGTTGGTTTTAAAAATATTTATCCTTGCAAGCCCAGCGAGTAGTACTAACCCTTATTTAATAAGTACGTCTATATACCTAAAATTAGGCCAATTCTGCAGTAAAATACAGCTTTTGTTTTTATAACATGTTTGCTCTTCAAAATGAGGTTCTTACAAAACAAGAAGACGCCAGGTCGGGAAAGCAAATCGATACCGCATTGAACATTAAAGATCCAGACTCTCGGCAGAATACCTCCAAATACTTTAGGCGCATGCCGAGATACCGCTCGTTGTACTATTCCAATAAACGACTACTATTTTTAGCATGTAACAAAACAAATTCTACTTAGACATGTATAAGACTGCCATGAAAATTTATGAGCTGCCTTTGATATTATGGCTCACAACAAACAAACATATTAAGCTGTGCTTTGTGTTGCTGTAGTTGAAAGCGGTTTTGGCAATTGTCCCGGAATCCAGGACAATTACTACTTCGATAGCTAAATTGGGAGAAAACGAAAAAGCTGGGCTTTCAGACATGAGCATTTAATGACAACTAGATTTAAAACAAAAGGTAAAACAAATAGCATAAAAACATAGACAATGTATAAAAAGTATAAATAATATAAAAAACCTCAAATTAGTCCTCGACAGCAATAGTTGTGTATTTTCGCATACACTGCAAAGTTATACAACGCTAAGTCTACAGGTGTCTTGGCGACTGGCGTGTGTTGAATTAATGGTAAATTCGATAGTAATAGGTAACTATAGAACTAAAAAATATCGAAACATCAGTTTTTGCTAGGTCTTGTATGCTCGTAATGCTGGCGGATGTTAGATTATTGGCGCGAATTTAACCTGTTTATAAACAAAGAAAAAAGATAAAAGTGAAAGATAAACAAAACATGAGCGCGAGTAGACTAGTAGAACATAATTCGTATTTTGCGGATTTACGAGATATTCTTTTGCGAATCAAAATCTTCTTGTATTGGCTTATGCCAAGGGAAAGTTCGCTTGCTTCTCGCTCTAAGCGATGTTTGACGTGCACTTGTGAGATTGCAGCGGCACTGGATTAGTTTCAAAGATGGTAAATCGTTTTTCGATAGCTTTGCTAGATGCCTCACAGCAACAGCCATGACTCAAGTGGCTACTGAAGTAGGTAATTTAATCTGTGCTGCCCCCCCCCCCCCCCCCACGCTTTTGAGCAGTAATAGCAATTTGAGAACTCATTCAATTGTTTAATTATGTATAACGCCCAAAATAAAGCACTATAAAGCCTAATTTTCTGATAATAAACCCTTATCCACGTAACCTGGTAAACTCCTTATCTTAACTAGTGTAATAGAATAGATATTTCATATTATGAGAATAAATATAAAAAAAAAATCAGTACTTAAAATGTACACAAGCTATCAACTATTACTTCCTTCCCTTGCCCTTAAAAGCTTTTGCTCAACCTGTGTACAATTTGACATTTCTAATTGTCATTTCAGTAGAACCACGTATCTAATTTACAGAATCAATTAAAGTAGATAAAGTAAGTTATAAAATCTTTTTTTTATTTGATATTACTCGCAGTGCTTATAAGTGCAAACTTACATATTGCTGCGAGGGGATGACAAAGAGCAATGTCAAATACATAGGTAATATAATTATGTAGTAAATATCGTCCCAGCTCTTTAAAGCCCTCAGGTGCTGAACCTACCTCTGTAGGTCAGGACGCGCTCTCCATTTCAAGCGCCGTTATGCGGCCCGCAGGCTTTTGACAGGCCTGTCATCTGCCATTATCTACCGGCGATAGCATGCGCCTCTCAAAGTAAAAGCATTTAGCGTTATACTGATTTAAACTTGGACATTTTTCACACATTATTTTATTGACCCGGGTATGTCCTTGAAATACGTCCAGGACCACCGGCGGACGGGCAGCAGCGTCGCTCAAATTCGGTGTACTCGACTGCGATCGCCAACCCGCCTGCCAAGCGTGGCGATTATGGCATTCACCCCCCATAAGGGCGAGGCCTATGTTCAGCAGTGGACGTCTTATGGCTGAGATGATGATGATGATTTTAGCAAAACGGGTTTTGTCTGAGTACCTATTACCGGCATTTATTTTTCCTTGCGAATGAAACGTGACGATCGATCGTGGTCGCAGAACGACACACTAGACTTGGTACGAATAAAACTCAACGCCACGTACGTAAGTAATAGAAGGTGTGAAGGGTGAAGGTAAGTACAGTCAGCAGCAGAAGTTGCTAAGCGGACGAGGTGTTCACGATGATCTTGACGCGACTTTATTGTTAAAAGAATAAGAGCGTGTCAAGGCAATTTTGAACACCTCGCCCGCTTAGCAACTTCTGCTGCTGACTGTACTAACTTCTTATTCAGAAACCAAAAAAAGTAGCTTTATTGAGAACTACGGCATTGTCAAAGTGGCAATACCATCCTATCGTCGACGAACTGTTACTATTTAATAGGAATATCAAATATTAGGCATATTATGATTCCTAAGTACCTATTTAAATTTAAATATGTAATGTGATTATTCAACACGATTCGTCCGATTTTATAATTAAAAAGTCACAATTTATATTTCTGAATACGTCACAAGGCCGTCAACTGGCCATTGCTTATCAATACAAAACAAATATGTCAAAAACTAAAATACTCGTAAATGTATATCTTCTCATTACCCATAATACACTAGTAGGACGAACGTGCCCCGGCTTCCAAGTGCCTCAGTCTGGAGCTATTCCTATTCGATACGCTTCGCTAAATAGGATTTACATTTCTGCCCTTCGTCGGAAAAGGGTTAACAATTCACATAATGTACACTTCACAGACAAATGACTACACTTTGTTTGATATAATCTCAACATGTTTATTAATGCGAATTACGCATTATTACAATTGTAAGGCTTAAATAATCGTATGGATTTTAAATAATGTCAATAAAAAAAAGCGGCCAAGTGCGAGTCGGACTCGCGCACGAAGGGTTCCGTACCATAATGCAAAAAAAGGCAAAAAAAACGGTCACCCATCCAAGTAGGTACTGACCCCGCCCGACGTTGCTTAACTTCGGTCAAAAATCACGTTTGTTGTATGGGAGCCCCACTTAAATCTTTATTTTATTCTGTTTTTAGTATTTGTTGTTATAGCGGCAACAGAAATACATCATCTGTGAAAATTTCAACTGTCTAGCTATCACGGTTCGTGAGATACAGCCTGGTGACAGACGGACGGACGGACGGACGGACGGACAGCAGAGTCTTAGTAATAGAGTCCCGTTTTACCCTTTGGGTACGGAACCCTAAAAAAACACTCAGTCGTTCAGCCAATAACGTACCTAACTACGGCAAGGAAATGTCAAAACCAATATTGATGCCTTGATTTTTGATATTTGCCTCAGCAATACTGCGCACAAGTAGCAACGCTGGTGCAGTCTGAATGTTACATTCGTGATGTCAAAACTATACCAATTTCAACGCGTTTCTCGCACTCGTAGATTATGTAAAAATCCAATACGCCTCACAAATGTAATGTGTATGTGTGTGTGTGTAATGTAAATGTAATGTGTGTATTGTAAGTTATCCATGTAAGCGCAACGCACTAACAACCAAATCAATGAATCTATGTACCTATGTATTTAGATAAAATCAAGACACAAAACGCATGGCCTAAGTAATCACGGGTATAGGTAGTTACAGTTGTAAACCTAACATTTATTATTTGTCAATAGAAAACAAATAAACCCAGTACCAGAATTAAATCTCGTTGTTGGCAGCAAACACGGTGTCACTGTTTAGCCCCCGGCCGAGGGTGCTCGAGACGAGAGCCCGAGAGGCGCGTGTCAAGAGCCGCGCCTACCCCTGTCGACCTCGATAATATTTTAATATCAGGACCAGATGTCATTCGGGGGTGATATGTGCTCTTCAACCTTTATGGTGGTAATATAGCAGAGAGTAGGTACGTAATATCGTAATATAACCACATTACGACTCTGAGCACATTTTAAAACATTAAATTTGAGTAAAGATGCTTTTATAAGTCATACAACAATGGAATTGGAATTATAACATTCGCTCATATAATTAAATTTCAAATACATTCCTGCGATTGCCATGCGAAGGGTTAAGGGTGAATTAGAAAACATTCCTTAAAAGTCACTTAACTTCAAACTCGGGTAAATCCATCTGTCAGATTATACGATTTTGGTATTAAGAAAAGGTAGTATGGTAGATATTTGTTGAGAGGGTCCAATGGATTTACCCGAGTTTGAAGTTAAGCGACACAATATCTTGTACCTTTAAACGAGCAATTTTTGTATATTTATTTGTTTTGTATATATTTCGGGGATCTCGGAAACGGCTCTAACGATTTCGATGAAAGCTATATGGGGGTTTTCGGGGGCGAAAAATCGATCTAGCTAGGTCTTATCTCTGGGAAAACGCGCATTTTTGAGTTTTTATATGTTTTCCAACCAAAGCTCGGTCTCCCTGATATTAGAGTTATAAATAGATAATGTTATTGTACTCTAGTGCAGCCATTCTCAAAGTGTGTTCCGCGGAAACCTAGGGTTCCGCAAAGTCTCTGTTGGGGTTCCGCGAAAATACTTGTAATAATAAGAAAAAAACCAGCACTTCTATAGGTATATCTGGTCCACAGTGACGAACGAAAATTTTTAATTTGGGGTTCCGTCAAATATTTCGCTGTCCAAAAGGGTTCCATCACCAAAAAAGTTTGAGAACCGCTGCTCTAGTGTCAATATATGTAAAATCAAAACTTTAAACAAGTTGTTAAATCAGAATTGGATCCCTTATATTTTACAGTTTAATTTCAACAGAAACATTACAAATATCCGTTTATTAAATTGCTGAAACAAATGACAACGTCACCCAGTGAGACTGCGATGTCGTTCGGAAATGAAAGTGCACCTTTTAAATTGTGCAGTATCATTATTCATTATGCAGCGTGGACGCGTTATGCTTTTATATAAATTCTACGTTCATTTCATTCTTGTGAATGTATTGGCAAATTCGCAATGTCCCGCATTTGGTAATATGTATTTGACGACCGGTCTGGCCTAGTGGGAAGTGACCCTGCCTGCGAAGCCGATGGTCCTGGGTTCGAATCCCAGTAAGGGCATTTATTTGTGTGATGAACACTAATATTTGTTCCTGAGTCATGGGTGTTATCTATGTAAATAAGTATGTATTTATCTATATAAGTATGTATATCGTCGCCTAGCACCCATAGTACAAGCTTTGCTTAGTTTATGGCTAGGTTGATCTGTGTAAGATGTCCCCAATATTTATTTATTTATCTATTGAACAAAAACCCAAATTATTGTAGCTTAAACTGTTCTCTGATTTGCAGGCCAATTTGAAGCGACACTAGCTAAATTTGCTGCTTAACTCAATTATTTCATGACGGGTTTGACAAAAATAGGGTATTTTCCTACAGGGGCCCACTGATTAACAGTCTGTCGGACGGTATCGGCCTGTCAGTTAGAACAAAATTTTGACAGTTCCGAACAACTGACAGGCCGATACCGTCCGGCGGACTGTTAATCAGTCAGTCAGGACACGATAAACAAAAGGTACCAAACCAAAAGGGGTACCGCGGTCGATATGTCCAAAAAAGCAAGAACCCAATTTAAAACAGCCCCTCAAAAATGGTAACTGCTGGGTATGAACCCCATACCGACCAAATGCGTAGCCACAAATACGCAAAATTGCACAAAACCGTGCTCGAGTGTGGTAAGCACTCGAAACCTACTACCGAAATCCAAACCCTTGGCTATGTTAAGGATTCGCTCTGACCTTAAAAAGTGAGCCAGTTGTTTCGCCCCATTTATACATCACGCACTTCACCATACCGTTCATATCTCATCTGTCGCCCCTACCATACTTCACGCATTACAAATCCCGTTCTTCCATCCCCGCAACAAAATTAGTAGTGAATACAGTCAGTGCTGTTCACCACGGACCGTACATAAAGTCGTGATTGGATATTTTACCATAATACCCAACACTCCATACGAGACAACCGTGAAGCAAAACGTGCTCGTGTAGGCGAGGCCTTGGAAAATACCACCTTCTTGAAAACCTACCAAAACTTGTTTTAAAATCCAAAACATGCTACTTACCTTACTAGTCAAATCGGTTACTTTATTAGAACTGTCAAAACGATTTTCTAATATGGAATTTATATGAAACATTACATCGTGACGTCACCGTCAACTCACCTACATTTTATATTTCTATCCGATTTATTAAATAGAACTTGCATTTAAAAATAACTCCTTATCTGTGTTTCTCTAATAATTATCTGGTCCTTTATTTCATGCATGGCGTAAGCCTATAAACCTACAGGTTGATCTCACAATAAGCACGACTTAAAAGTCAGTTTCTGGACGAGTTCCTCCCCAAATGTAACGTAAAACGTAATAGAAAACGTCGATGGTCGAAATGTCAATGTTGACGTGGGTCGCTTGAGGCCTACCCATCAGTGTTGCCAACTTGGCATAAATTATGCCAGATCTGGCATATTTTCACTCTCTTAGGCACCAAAATTTTCCATTTAGCATCTGGCATATTTTTTAGCATAATTAGTCTAAGCCAAATTTGCACCAACTTGGCAGCAACAATATGCGCCATCGCCTTATGTGGTTCATATTTTCATATGAATTTTAACTTTTGTGGACGGATGGACGTCAACGGACTATATAAAGTTGGTCAAGCAGATCATCAAGTCATATTTTAGCATTTTTTTAGCATAGGTGTTTCAAAAATCTTTGGCATAATTTTGGCACAATCTAAACATTAGTCTAGCATTTTTTCAAAATCCGAGTTGGCAACACTGCTACCCATCTTTAACGTATAAAGCCAGGGGCCGCTTAATATACTCGTACTGTGAAATATGCTCAGAAGTAAGACTATTATTCTTAAAGGACGTTGAGATAGATTTACATATCGAGGTAGATTCAAAGGTAATAGACAAGCAGGTAACTTTGTAAGTACCAAATTATGTTCTTCTCCAAATAAGTACGTATGCATGAAGTTTTTGGTACACAATTTTATGCGAGAAAACAATGAAATAGCCTAATTCAATTTGGGTACAGGCAGATTCACGAAAGCTGGCACGGATTTAATATCAAAATTATGCCAGTTCATAAAAACACGTGTTTACTAACTGCGGAGTTCTTGTCTGTATTAAAATGAATTGTATAAGTATCTAATATATATTTGTGAATAATACTTTCATCATCCCATTATAATAAATATAAAACCAGGCTTGGTTCGATCAAGAACAGTAAAGACTCAAAGGGCGAAGACAGAGTGTATTTACAAATTAATATGAGGACAAATCCATCTGATCCGCCGAATTACCGAGCTTAGTGAGGAGGCGAAATTGACTCTTGCTGAACAAAGCCTTAAGCGCAGCTCACACCGCATGACAAATATGAGCCAGTTTAATTCAGTACGTTAGGTTGTTATACGATGTAGTTAAGCAGCAGTGGCGGCGCGTCAAACATATCCGTAGGCAAGCCGGGGCTAATTTGGCTTACATAATATTTCCTTTACAACTCTGCTCAAACGTCCAAAAACAGGAAAGCCGGTGGGAATCGGATTTTATGGACGCGCCGCCACTGTTAAGCAGTTAGTTAAAAACAAGAACGGTAACATTCACTTTAGTTATTTATATATCTGATTGAACCAGTAGATTTATTTTGTCGATTAAGCTAAAAGAAACGTTCAAAATGTGTTCTGACACTGACAGTCAGAAATCTTTAATGGAATCTCTAACTTTTAAACTTGTGTTTTACTGTAAATCTCATAATTAAATGACACAATTGCTTCAAACAAATATGGCAATAAGAAATACTATTGAAACATTGGACACGTTTTAACCAAATTCAGTTCTAAGTGCGTATTTATTTTATCTTAACGCCTTGTATTACGAAGACCGTATAGTGCCTGACATTTGCCCCGGGGAATTACGGTCATGTAGTAGGCACTCCGGGAGATAAGCAAAAGATTAAGCTACCTGCGCCCAAACACGACGCGGATATAAAAGTTGCTGATCAGATACTGAACCGAAGGGAACTTTAAGGATTTTATGACGATGCTACTTTAGTAAGCTTAAGAGTATAATATATTAATATCTGGGAGATCGAGATTTGCTCGGAAAACATATAAAAAATCAAAAATGCGCGTCAACCCAGAGATAAGACCTAGCTAGATCGATTTTTCGCCCCCGAAAACCCCCATATACCAAATTTCATCGAAATCGTTAGAGCCGTTATTCCGAAATCCCCGAAATATATGTATAAATAAACAAGTATTATTCGTTTAAAGGTATTATATAAATAGAAAGATAGATACTGATTGGTGTCATAAACCAAACAAAGTCTCAAACTATTAAGATCGATCATTTCGTCCTAAATAATCAGATATCGGAAATAGGTCAAATCTGTCCAAGCAATTCAGTTTATCTTTTTAATTAATGTATTAAGTTATTTTAGCGACGATACCCTATATAGCAAGTCATTAAGCTCTAAACACTGTAAAAGCTGCGACCGCCACAGTCAGCCATAGTCGACATGGTAACAGTATAAAATTAACCTTAATACCATCTAATAAAGTTTACTATTGCGTGTTGTAAAAAATACCCGTGGCAGTCAAAAGGAGCTGCGACCATCCGTCACGGAGTAAATAATGAAGACCGCAGGGAAAAATCCGGCGTTCGTCGATGCTCGTCAAACTTGTGAACAATAGCTTCCGGATGTGGGTCGGGGGGTTAGATGTGTAATGGAATTCTGACAGTTAGTGTCGGGGGCATTTGTAATCGATACGGCAAGACGAACTTTACTATAAGAGGCGTCAATAGGTCAACTCAATTAAAAGTTAATGAATCAATCAATACAAATAATAATTCTAGAACAGTTAGAATTCAGTCGCTACTATTAATATAATGAATACATACGAGAACGTAGACATGCGATTTTACTTATCAGCTCAGGAATTTAAATGCAGTAGAAAGGGAAAAACGTATCTGGAATCTCTTAACAGAATGACTACATTATCGTTCGACATTTATTCCTCTGCTTACGACCTCTGCTGCCTTTTTTATTATTAGCTACTACAATATCACCAGCATAATGACAGCTATTAACATAGAGCATAGCAGCGTAACATAGACAATGGTGGAATGTCTCTCAATGCAAGATAACCGGATATCCGCCCACCTCGTCACGTCCTGCGTCTGAACGTGGCTTTATAAACCTTCAAGCCCACTTTAAACCGTAGGTGTATTCCGAACGCTAACAAAACGTGGGTGATTGCAAAGCTCTGTTCAGCCAGTGTATATGTGGACTTATCTACTCAAAGTTACTGCGGATCTCAAGCTCACATTTCACTGGTGCGTCAAGATTTTAACTCGCCACAGCTCGCGCTATCAATAACTATGCTGGAAAAGCATGATTACGCTCCTGCATTTACAATAATGGGAAACTACCCTAATGCTATACCTACGCGGTGGCATTTTACCTAGTTACTTTGCGGAATATATCAAGCTAGAAACTTATACAGGCATTCTAAACTAGATGCTTTCATTGTGGATTAAATTCGCTGTTCCTCCGTGCAAGCAAATTTGAGGGTTTGACCCTTTGAAAGCTTATATACACCAGTATAGGATTAGTTACTTAGTAATCTTATTCACTTTAGGCTCCTTTAGAAGGCAATTGTAAAAAACGGAAAGATGAAGAAAGGCAAGGAGGGACAAAAACGACTTCTTTGTCAAAGAGTTCCAAATAAATACTTTCAATCACATACGCTTGCTCCGTCGCGAGATGCCACTGAGACTGACAAATTATTGGACACAAATCGTCGACAAGCACGATTGACTCGATAGCACGCGCTACCTATTCGGGCATAGTCCTTGCCTATTTTATAAGGCTTTTAGACTTTGTGAGTGAACTGGCAAAGAACAGTCTAGGCAGGTGCTTTGGATAATTTACGTACCTATTCACTTCATAAACCGAGCATTCATCTTCGGGAGATAAATCGAAGATAAATGCTTTCCAAAACAACTGTCCAAGTAACAAGGGCCAAGGGCTTCATTTAAACACCCTGATCTATAAATAATGCCCCGAAGAAAATATTATTGTAGAGATTTATCGTTACAATACAAAGTAAAAGTAAATTCATAAGAGCTGGAGTGAAATTTTTATTCGCAAATCAACTTAATACTACTTAACTTAACACTATTTAAATCCTTTCGTGTTTCTTCTGACTATTCAGAGTACCCTTTATAGCGGTTTTTAACTAACTGCTACCAGCGTTAGCTTAGTAACCATCCAATTTGAACATCTTTACATACAAATGAATTAATTCTACATAAAGTTCGGACCTTTGTTCGGATTGACGCAAAAACTTAATTACGACGGAAGCGGCTCCGTTCCAGCCAACGGAAATGGACAAGAGCTAGAGTACCTACACTATGCGCCCTGGAGCCCGGGCGTAAGGATACGGCTACGGTATCCCCTGCCTGTCGTAAAAGGCGACTAAAAGGGGTTCTCGGGATTGGAGACGGTCGCAGCTAGGGACTGCGACTAAAAAAAAAGAGGGGACCCACAAAGGGGCATAGCGCTAGGACGGCACTGGAGATCCCAGAGCCGTCCGAAATGCGCCGAGGAGGACTACTGGGTGGGAGGTTTTTAGTCGGCGAAAGTCCGACCTAACCTCCGCGCTGTCCCTGCGGTGCGGAGGTATCCATAACGGATTTTTCTCCCAAATAAAAAAAAGGTACCTACACTATAAGCGGTGGGTACAAGGTGGGTATTTGATGAAATATGTGTTAACCTTTTCAACGCCGTATCAAACACAAAAGTTGTCACGCGGACGCTACGTCACCGAAGTGTCAAAATTGAAATTAAACTTTATGCACATGCATGTAGGTCTATGTTGCTCTGTGGTCTATGACCGATTAATCAGTTTAAATAGTACATACCTAGTTTAGTGCAAGATCATAAAGTACATATAATACCTACACAGGCTACACATTCATCACATGTCAAGCTATTTCCAGTACGTCGTGTTGAATTAGCAAAAATATAATACAGAATAGTTAAAAAAAAAAGAGTTCATCAGATAAACAGAAAAGTTTAGCGTAAAATTTTATAATAACGTTGTTAGATAAATATTTACATATACGTATGTATTATGGGATGCTAACATTCTCAACTAAAGTGTCGACGAAAGTTTTAACAGGCGTTTTTATTCAGATAATAAGGAGTGCTTTCCCGCAGTATCCAAAGTTTTCCAATTCACCCCAACTTGCTACATACTTGTAGTCAAAAGCCGATGCCGAAGTTTAGCGAGACCCTAGCCTCGTTAACATGTCAGTCACAAATATAATAACACGAAAACGGTTTGTTTGCCATCGTAAGGACAATGATTAAGGTCTGGTTCAGTCATTACAGAGTTAGACGTAATAATAGGGTAGTTTAGGGGGTGATTAGGAAAATATAACCGCGCGTTAAGCGCAGTTCACCATTCAAAAGAGTCTAAAGCAGACCACTGACGAGCCTTCCAAATGGATGCCGTTACAATGGATTCATCCAAATGGACGGCATCCTAATATTAAACATTGTACGTATTTGACATTCACGGCAAGTTTTGGATTGCAGCCACGCTATTTGGACTGTTGGAAGGCTCGTCAGTCAGTTAAAATTTTGACTGGATTTGTCATGGTTATGATTTATAATACGACCTTCGTACGACTCACAAGCTAGAGCGAATAAGTAAGCACAATACCTTAAATAGCAATACGTTTTTGATGACGTAATGATGCGTCGAATACGTGTTTGAATATAGACTGGTGTTTCGTTGAAAGCGGTTACCCTATGTCCGTCAGAATAGCTGGACTATATGATATTTTGTGACTTTTTAACTATATCAATAACTACTTATTATTTAAACCATTTAGTCCTAATCTCTATCTTGTAAATCGACAAATGTCGGTACAAAAATTACTGAGATTTTCCGTGAGGACGTTAAAACGATTTTAGCTAGATCTATTCATCGCTTTTGTTGATGTCTCTATATCGATTCATTTTTGAGAACTCATATAAGTATTTCTCGATGAATAGTGTACGATATTGATTAAGTACCCTACCTTTCAATCTAGAAAAATCTCAACAAAATTAGCCAGCTATTAATTGTCTGCTGAATTTAATTTAAAACACACAGTTTCTCATGCTCCTGCCATCCTGACGTTCATACCGCAAATCGGATATCGGTTATTGCACGTTTGAACAGGCAGCTCGTTTCCGGTGACCGGCCGCTAACTAGCAGGGTCACAGCGCTGCGGTTGAACTAAATACCGATTCAAACCGATTTTTGTACTCGGAAATGAGAACCGAATTTATTTTAACTTTGCTTCTGTTTGGCAGTCCTAAGTAAAGTCCGTAAAGGGCCGGGGCTGGGCCGAAGCTTCAGGCGCTTTGTTTACTATGGATGGCACTACGTGATCATCAGCCGTCATATAAAATGACATGTTTGATGCCTCGGCCCAGGCCCAGCCCGGTTTAGCGTGAGTCATCCTTAATTATAATGTAATAATAATCGGTGACTTTAATATTGACCTTATGACTAAATGTAATAATTCTAAATATTTATTAAACACATTAAAACAGTTTGGCTCCAGACAATTAGTTAATGAACCTACTAGAATAACGAACAACAGTAAGATTTGTATTGACCATGCATATTCAATATTCATATTCATATTCAAATGCGATGCTCAAAACTCTAAAGCACGGAAAACGGATCGTTTATAAAAAAAATTAGGTATCTTGTAAACTAAGGGAAAATATCACAAGAAATTTGGTCAGACGTTGTATTCTGTTCCAGTCATTCTGACGTTCATTACCGCAAACCGGCTGCCGTATTCGAACTTCAAGATATTCACAAGAGACGACACGTACTAGATCCATTCTAGATACTTTATAGTTTAGATATCAACAAGTTCTCTTTTGCAGCGCAATTCGGGCAACCAATGTCACTTTCACTTTAGATAGAGTAAGATATCTATTAGATGTGAATTAGATCTCTAAGTCATATCCTGTGGAAATCGTTCAAGAGTATCTCCAGAATCGCGCAAATGTCAAATTTGACAGGTTAGAACTTAAACATATCGTTATCGTATCTTGGTGATGTCTAATAGATGTCTATTTAAAATCCGAATCGGGCCCCGGGTATCGGTTACTGCACGTAGCAGCAGGCAGTTCGTTCCGTCGAGCCGCTCACTAGCAGGGCCGCAGCGCTGCGGTTGAAGCAAACACCGGCGCAAACCGATTTTTACACTCTTAACATTAATCGATTTTATTTAACTTTGAACGTTTGGTTAATATTGATGCCAAATCTAGATTAAATGCACAGAAATGTGGCTTCTTTTCTTGAAAAACTTTAGAACAGAACTTTAGAACTTTAGATCAAAACTTGAAGAACAGTAGGTATTTTATATTGATTTATTTTTTAATTTAGACATAATATCTCGGTCTCCCAGATATGCTCGGAAAACATAAAAACTCAAAAATGCACATTTTCCGAGAGATAAGATTGGCTAGTTCCGAAAACCTCCATATAGCAAATTTCATCGAAATCGTTAGAGTGGTTTCCGAGATCGAAATATATATATAAATAAACAAGAATTGCTCGTTTATAGGTATAAGATTAGATTATTTACAATGTATTTACACATGTCAAAACCTAGTTAGTAGATAGCGCTCTTAGAGAGTTTTCACTTTATGACTGAAAATCTTTTTTGACAAAAATAAATTCGGTTCATAAAGTTTGATTGATGTCACACATATTCAAGATAAATAAAACAACCCTTTGAAAAAATTGCCATTTTCTCATAGCGCTAGCAAAGCGGACGAAAAAACCGGGCATGTGCGAGTCGGACTAGCGCACGAAGGGTTCCGTACCATAAAACAAAAAATGCAAAAAGAAAACGGTCACCCATCCAAGTACTGACCACGCCCGACGTTGCTTAACTTTGGTCAAAAATCACGTTTGTTGTATGGGAGCCCCACTTAAAACTTTATCTTATTCTGTTTTTAGTATTTGTTGTTATAGCGGCAACAGAAAAACATCATCTGTGAAAATTTCAACTGTCTAGCTATCACGGTTCGTGAGATACAGCCTGGTGACAGACAGACGGACGGACGGACGGACAGCGAAGTCTTAGTAATAGGGTCCCGTTTTACCCTTTGGGTACGGAACCCTAAAAAAGAATAAACACACAAATGGGCTTAAAACACCGCCTTACGTAAATCCGTAGCGATGATATTTATACTCTGACCTATATTCACATTTTCCTGTTCCAGACTTGCGGCTCGATTCTGAAAATGTATTAGATCTCTACTAGACATCAACAAGTTACGATATGGATAATTTAAAGATATTTGTAAGATAGATATGTCAAATTTGACGTTTCCGCGATTCTGGAGGTCCTCTTGAACGATTTCGACAAGATAGATATGTCAAATTTGACGTTTCCGCGATTCTGGAGGGCCTCTTGAACGATTTCGACAAGATAGATATGTCAAATTTGACGTTTCCGCGATTCTGGAGGTCCTCTTGAACGATTTCGACAAGATAGATATGTCAAATTTGACGTTTCCGCGATTCTGGAGGTCCTCTTGAACGATTTCGACAAGATAGATATGTCAAATTTGACGTTTCCGCGATTCTGGAGGTCCTCTTGAACGATTTCGACAAGATAGATATGTCAAATTTGACGTTTCCGCGATTCTGGAGGGCCTCTTGAACGATTTCGACAAGTTATGACTTAGATATCCAAGTCACACATCTAGTCGATATCTAATGTAAATCTAGTTGATCTCTATATCGTTTCTAGATCTTGTGATTATCTCGTTTCCCGAATACGCGTGTTGATGTTATTTCTATGCAGATAATATTTGATACTTATAACAAATAAGCGGCGCTCTCGAGCCTCGACGTGGAAGCATAAGTGGTTTCAAACAAGCACAAAGAATCGTTTTCGAAGAAACTCAAAGAGTTGACTAATAAATTCGTCAGGATTCTTATATCCTTAGATCCCAACCCTCTACACTGATGTTGCCTTTGAGCCATCATAGATATGTCCCTTTGTGTGGGGCCTCATCTCGAAAAGGTCACGTGGTAGCCTAGTTATTCTAATATCCATTTACCTTCAACAGCCATTAATTCTGCGTATTGTTGATAACGACAGTAGGTATCCAATCGGTGTACGCCTCACATTCCATTAAATTGTCGAAAGGATCCCTATATACATATTCGCATCGGTTCCGCACACTCTTTCGAAATGTCCGAATCACCATTTTAAATATATAGCATTTTAAATATTTCGTTGTAATAAGGAACTTAAAAATTGTAACCAAAAATATGTTCAAATAGTTATGTATTTGTAGTTGCTTTACCTAATACATACTTATCTTTTATACAACAAATCCTCCACTCACGTAAGAATTTTATGCTACGCCGTAGGCGTCTACGAACTGCTACGAAACGAATTGTACATGAAATATCCGTAGGTAAGTTAGACCTACCGCTGTGCTTGCCGCGCCAGTTAGAAAGCTTTTACAGTCGAAGAAGTAGCTACGGACATTGGCATACTAAAAATTATACAGGGTGAGACATTTCTAGAGACTGAGCTAAAAGGATAGTGTTATCTAACTGATCTACATCAAGTCATTTAAATGAAATATTTTTATATCAGTGACAAGCCCAAAAAGTTATTTACATTTTAAATTGGCACATGTCATGTAATTCTATAGGATCTACCTGCTAGGGTTGATATATACAGATTTTCGCACTAATGTTTAACAAACTGTATCTCAAAAACGTAATAAAGTACGTAGCCTGAACAACTCCCAGTTTGCGTAAAAGTCCTTCGTTCAGTTCCACCCAATATATAGCCACGTCTAGACACAGGCCGAGAAAAGTCTGCAGCAAATTTTGATAGTCCACGCAGTGCAGGTATAATTTTAAAATTTTCTATGAAATTATGACGTATAACACTTGCATTGCACGCAATGCAAGTTTTATTGCCCACGCCCACGCGCTATCAAAATCGCTGCAGACTTTTCTTAGTCTAACTCTACACACATTATGTACGTTTTTTACTTTTATTTATTCAATTGATCAAACAACACTCGAAGTTCTTCGTCAAGTAACTAACGAAAATAGTAATAAATTAAGCCCTGACAACGAGCAGGGCCCAAAACAATTCCATACATAAAAGTGGAAAGTAAGAAGCTGAAAGTTTTGGCTATCAGCGATTGGTCCTGTGGGAAAAGTACTTCTTCCCAGTATACAAAAACCCGTATTCAATGAAAAATCATCTAAGTTACGTCTTTTCTCTCCTGAAATAAAATAAGTGTAGGGGGGATTATTTATCGAGATCCCACCAACTTTTAATAGCCTCCTAAGGCCTAAGGTCCTACCTATAGCACCTGATCAGTTCGATGAAATATAAATCCTATTCAATTGGAACAGAATCGCTTTTGCTTTTTTTCGTTCAATTTTCCAACAACGCAAAATCAACTGTATTTCCTACACTATATGTTCAAATTACAATGGATAATTTTGTACATTTCATTTGTATGGCTGGGCCTTAGGAGGATAGTGCCATCTTCCACACTGTTCACCAGCAATTCTTATTACAACGGTATAAGGTCCACTTTCGGTCAATTAAGAGTGTAGCGGATAGTTCGCTGCGTCCAGATTAAATCAGGCCGCGTAGCCAAAATGCCTCCAAATCGCTTACGCTCCGTAGCGATCGAAACGCAACTGTCACTGTCACGCTAATATGGAAGAGTGATAGAGAGACATAATGCTTTTCGTTGTCGAAGCGATAGCGATTGTAACCTTGGCTAGGCCGGCAGGTGCTTCTTAGAAATAAAAGCCGGTAACTCGTAATTTATGTTACATGCTCTCAGTGTCTTGTTATTTATTTAGTTTAAGCGTGTTTTAGTCGGCGTGCAAATATTTAATTTAATGCTTTTTATTTATTAGATTGGATTGAAAATGAAGAGATAATCCAATCCGATTTACATAATATATAAAACATGCTCTCGATAGTACCTATAATATTTTAGGATCTATATAAAATATGCTTCCGCAATATATTAAACATATTTCTGGTATAACGTTTCATGATCACAGCTCTAAAATAACCTTAACACAAATTCAATTGCTTATAAAACAACAAAACAACAGATAACGTGGAACAACAAATAACTAACAAACAGTATTTAATAAACATGAGCTAAAGTTCATTTAACTGTTAACTCCCCATCAAATATACCGAAATCTTCCAAACCCTCTCCCAATAATAGTTATACCTGCCACAGAACACGCGTAACGAAAGTACACTGCTCACCATATCTACTTGTTATAAGTATATAGTCTATACCACAGCTTACGCATAGCAAGAGGGTTCACCAAGCTAATAAGGCTTTGCGCGCTAAGCCGTTTGCTCATTTAGTCAATCCGTTAGCAGATTTCCCGATCGGCAAGTTAATGGAGTAAACATCGGTATCGATCTAATTAATGGGATATAAATTTTATCGAAGACGGTAGTCATTGATTCTCTAAATATTATTACTTTTGCTTTCCTGTATAGATATATAAACTTTGAATAAAGTACATTAAGGAACTACGTTTTATCAAAAAAATAAATATATCCTTCATTTAATATCAATGGATCTCTATTGTTTCCCATAAAGTTTTAAGTCATAATGTATTTTGTGTCGTTAGTCATAATTTGGTTTTTTTCAGAAACGCGTTACTTTTCAGGATTGCCACTAAACAAACCTAACCTAGGTATCTATAGGATAACCCCACGAAAATACTGAAACATTAACGGTTTCAGAATTATGACTAATGATAATCGGACAATCATTACATTATCGGCGCGATTCAAACTTTAAGATATCGCGCCGTTAGACATTCACTAGATATGAAATAGTAAAGCGAAAAAGGGAAAGCTAGAATCAGACAAGGAGTGAGACAGGGGTGTCCATTATCACCACTCATCTTTAACATTTTCATAGAGCAAGCCATAAAAATTATAATAGAGTCAGATTTGGGAGGGGTTAAGGTAAACGGGCACAAAATTCATTTCATACGTTTCGCTGACGATATCGCGGCATTTGCCAATGACCGGGGTGAATTACAAAAGTTGGTTTCAAAAATGGATGAAGTTTTCAATCAATTCGGACTTAAAATAAATTGCAAAAAAACTAAAACTCTTACAGTATCAAAAAGCATCATGACAGCATCTAAACGCCCTAAAGTTTACAAATCCATCATATTACAGGACACACCAATAGAGCAAGTCAATAAATACAAATATTTAGGAAGCGTAATAACCAATGACTCTAGATGCACCGAGGACATCAAACAGAGAATCGCTATGGCTAAAAGAGCCTTCAATAACAAAAAAGATCTGCTTAAGGCACGCATTTCAAAAATAGCCAAAAAAAGATTGATAAAGGTGTTTATCTGGAGCATTGCGTTGTATTCAAGTGAGACATGGACACTGAGACAACAAGATAGAAAAAGGTTGGAGGCTTTCGAAATGTGGTGTTGGCGGAGGATGGAGAGGATTAGCTGGACGGAAAGGAAGACGAATGAAGAGGTCCTGAGTATGATAGGAGAAAAGCGATGCTTGTTAAATGCAATAAGAAATAGGAGAGGCATGATGTTAGGACACCTTATACGGCATGATAACTTTTTCCTAAACATCCTGGAAGGCAGGATTGAAAAGACAAGAGAAGAAGGGAGACCTAGAATCACTTATCTCAGCCAAATAAAAAATAATGCGTCGTATGTGGAAATTAAAAGACTGGCACAAGAAAGAAATGATTGGCGATTGCTCCACCGACAAGAGCAAAGCTCTTAAGTTATGATGATGATGATGATGAAATAGTAAAGATATGTGACGTTCCACGGCAAAAGGTACCTTATGGCAGCTGGCGCTTACGCTTATTATTAACGCCGCTCCAATATTCAGTCGGGGTAATGTACCTTTCGCCGTGGAACGTCACATATCTTTACTATATCTTATCTAGTGCATCTCTAATTCATTTCCCGAATCGCGCCGTATGACTTTCAATTAGCCCTACATAGATTCAATTATTTTTTTCAGTTCAGTAAAGTGAAATAAAATATTTTATTTTAGTACGAATAGCTCCTCGCGTTCTGAGAAAAGTAAACCGATCTCGAACAATAAAGATTAGAGCGCTGTTAGAAGGTATCCAGTTATTGGCAAAATAACTTTATTTTCCTTTACGACGCTGGAAAAACAGGGTATTATCG
This sequence comes from Cydia fagiglandana, assembly GCF_963556715.1. Taxonomy (NCBI): domain Eukaryota; kingdom Metazoa; phylum Arthropoda; class Insecta; order Lepidoptera; family Tortricidae; genus Cydia; species Cydia fagiglandana. Next base: position 7,914,132 of record NC_085947.1, read on the forward strand.
AGGCTCTTATATCTACTACTGCCCAGGGCTTTCGTTTAGTCCTCTTCATTTATGCCGTAAAGTTGAAAATAAACGAGATGATGAAAATATTTTGAATTTGTCACTTTTTTTCAAATTTAATTTCCAAAATATCGATCCTAGAAGAAAAATTGGGAGGACCAAACTTGTAGAGAATCAAATTTCCTAAAATTTTTGTTCTCACGGTTTTACTGTAAAATAAAAAATGGCCGAGTTATTCAAGAAACACCGTTTTTCGAATATAAAAAGGAGCCTGATTCAGTCTACTTTTTAACCGACTTCCAAATCCCAAAGGAGGAGGTTATCAATTCGGTTGTATGTTTTTTTTTATTTTTTTTTTATTTTTTATGTTTGTTACTCCATATCTCCGTCATTACTGGACCGATTTTGAAAATTCTTTCTTTGATTGAATGTATATGCATACAGATTGGTCCCGTTTTTATCAAAACCCAGTTCTGATAATGGGATCCATGAGGAATCGAGGGAACTCCTCAAATCTTAAAGGCATACATATAGTGATTTTTGGGTTTTTATCAACAAATCAAGCATATACATCCAAAAAAGTGACATTTGATGAAGTGGAACTGCTGATGATGATCAGAACGGAACTCTTCAACGACGCATAGTTCATGGTTGGTGATTTGTCCTCTTCGTTATGTTTGTTAAGCAAGTTAAGTTTCTAAGCCACATTTTTGTCAAGCTCGAGTTCTGATGATGGGATCCATGAGGAATCGAGAGAACTCCTCAAATCTTAAAGGCATGCGTATAGAGATTTTTGTATTTACATTAGAAAATCTAGCATTTTCATTATAAACTGTCGCATTTGATGAAGTGGAACTGCTGATGATGATCAGAACAGAACTCTTCAACGACGCATAGTTCAGGTTTGGCGATTTTTCCTCTTTGTTATGTTTGTTAAGCAAGTTAAGTTTTTAAAGCACATTTTTGTCAAGCTCCAGTTCTGATGATGGGATCCATAAGGAGTCGAGGGAACTCCTCAAATATTAAAGGCATGCGTATAGAGATTTTTGTATTTACATCAGAAAATCAAGCATTTTCATTAAAAACTGTCGCATTTGATGAAGTGGAACTGCCGATGATGATCAGAACGGAACTCTTCAACGACGCATAGTTCATGGTTGGCGATTTGTCCTCTTCGTTATGTTTGTTAAGCAAGTTAAGTTTCTAACCCACATTTTTGTCAAGCTCGAGTTCTGATGATGGGATCCATGAGGAATCGAGAGAAATCCTCAAATCTTAAAGGCATGCGTATACAGATTTTTGTATTTACATTAGAAAATCTAGCATTTTCATTATAAACTGTCGCATTTGATGAAGTGGAACTGCTGATGATGATCAGAACAGAACTCTTCAACGACGCATAGTTCAGGTTTGGCGATTTTTCCTCTTTGTTATGTTTGTTAAGCAAGTTAAGTTTTTAAAGCACATTTTTGTCAAGCTCCAGTTCTGATGATGGGATCCATAAGGAGTCGAGGGAACTCCTCAAATATTAAAGGCATGCGTATAGAGATTTTTGTATTTACATCAGAAAATCAAGCATTTTCATTAAAAACTGTCGCATTTGATGAAGTGGAACTGCCGATGATGATCAGAACAGAACTCTTCAACGACGCATAGTTCACGTTTGGCGATTTTTCCTCTTCGTTATGTTTGTTAAGCAAGTTTAGTTTTTAAGGCACATTTTTGTCAAGCTCCAGTTCTCATGATGGGATCCATAGGGAATTGAGAGAACTCCTCAAATATTAAAGGCATGCGTATAGAGATTTTTGTATTATCATCATAAAATCAAGCATTTACATTAAAAACTGTCGCATTTGATGAAGTGAAACTGCTGATGATGACCAGAACAGAACTCTTCAACGACGCATAGAGTACACGTTTGGTGATTACGAATTTCGATTTTGACTTGGACTGGGACCCGGACTCGGACCGAGAACCGGACTCATACCCGGATCCGGTTCGGACCCTGACCCGGACCCGGACCCGGACCCGGACCCGGACCCGGACTCGGACCCGGATTCGGACCTGGACTCGGACCCGAACTCGGACTCGGTTTCGGACCCGGACCTTGACCCGGAAAACCACTATGATACCCTTAACTAAATAAACCACTATGATTACCTACCATAAAATGTAGGTATAAAGTATGATGATACCAATCTTACTAGCCCCTCCCGCTTAAACCCCCGCCGTTTAGTGGGTTAGGTTAGGTTTGAACTGCGATCCTCACAGAACCGAACAAGGGTTAGGTTAGGCTAGAACTACGACCCTTACAGAAGCGAAATGCTAGTAGAAAAGTGGGTGGTTTTACCTCCTTTTCTACATAGTGTACCATCTACAATAATCTTTCACCGGCCCCCACAGAAGTCGGTTTTTTTTTCTTAAAAATTATTGAATTTACACTCCCAGTACACCCCCCCGAAAAAAAATCCAAGAACTGATTATTTACAGGTCAAAATCTATAATGACTGAACTACCCCTTTGAGGATGATCTTGAGGGGTTATAAGATAAGATAAGATAAATGTTTATTTGCAAGAATGTAGGTACATAGTTACAAGATGACAGGATGGTAATTCTGGTCTCCATTTACATTTGCCATTTATTGGCATGCTCTATGAGCATAGTATGTGTAAGCCAAATTACTTAATAAAACCTCTATTGACTAATCAGTCATCTAGTCACCTCTATTGACTAGTCAGTGAATGAATATCCAAGCAAAATCTTGCTTGGATATTCATTCATCTAAAAATATATTTTGTCGCGTTTTAGTATAGTATTAGTATGAATAGGTAAATATATAGCAGCGTTAAAAATATTACAGTACCTACGTGAAAGGTAATATATATGTGTGAGATTATTCTATCCTTACAGCCTTTTTACTTTGGAAGCAAGTATAAATTATCGTTTCCTGTTTTTTATTACAAGCACCATTATGCTTAATCATGCCTGGATATAATTTATTATCTGTCAGCCCAAAAAAACTGAACAGTCAGAGGGTTCACGATAAATGATAAAGTACTAAAAATTACACTTCTTTACCTATAGTATTTAATTATTTTCATATACGGATAGTGAACTACAAATAAGTTGATCTCCCGCGTAACTTGACGGCGCGACATTTTATCACAAACTTCTTTCTTTGACATCAGCTAGAGACCAACTTCTGAACAGAGGCCTCCACCATCTCCACTATGACCAGTCAAGTGTACAACCCCTAAACCCCCCTCCAGCAAAATAAGTCTTTCTTGCGTCTGCGTATTCCGGTACATGAGTACGGAACATAATAAATTACCGTTAAATACTTAGTGTGGCTCAAAATATCTCCATATCACACAACACACATACAAACACAATATTATACAAATTAGGGTAAAAAGCTAAATAAGAATTAGTAGGGACTTACATATTTTAAAGTTATTATTTGCCAATATTAATTGATCAACTAAGTAATATATAAGTAATGATCATTTGAAATAGATAGGTACATTACTTTAGTTTTCACTATGCCACCATTTAAACTAGGTACCCAGTTTAACCTAATAATGCCAAATAGATTGTGATGGCCGCTAAAACTCATGACCAACGTCATATTTCCGCTTGTTATCTTATCACCAACTCATTTTATAACACACCACCTTACAGACATGGCGGGTTTTTCTGGAATAACCACGTCAGTCTCTTAAGGCAGGGGTATTTCACAAATGACCGCTGCTTATAACACAATATGTCTTATACGTCACGACCTCTGCCCTTTAGTTCCGAGATAACGAAGAAAAACGTCTAAACAACTGAGAGATAACAAACGTTTCGCACTAAGGGGAAACCATTTTGTTACATTGGTTGAGTAACGTAATTACATTGAGTGTTTAATAAATAGGTTACCAGGTATAAGGCAAGTTTCTTACACGTATATCGAATGTCATATTTATGTGATTAATCAAAGTACAGGCTTTGGATATTCCGTTAAAGTTTCTTTGTAAATAGTTTAACATGTATGTAAAATGTATAATTATTGGTGCAATAAAGAATATTTACTTAGTTACTTACAGGGCCCAGTTTTATAAAGTTACAAGTTACAGGTTACAAGAGTACAGGCTACAGGCACCTGTAATGCACTGTGAACGGCTACAGGTGTTTTATAAATACACATAAATAATTACAGTTGTAAAGAACCACGGTCAATCTCGATTACATGTGAAATCTACAGGTGTGAAGGACATCACTATTTAAAAAAAAACGTGTGTCATAGATACTCGGTTCTCTACTAAATTATGTGTTTTTGTTTGCTGTAAAATATTAATTACTGGAAAAATGGCCAGAAATGAAGGAAAAATCGAGTGGTTGAGAGCGGCGTTCCATGCCAAGGATATACTTTTTGGGCCGTTTTCAGATTCAGATTAAGTTAGATTTAATGAAATATTTACGTAATAAGTAAATAACATGTAAATAAGTACTCTTTCACATTCTTACATTAAAATGTATCGTTTCGGTAGCGGCTGTATCGAAAATTATGAATAGTACACTTTACCATAATGTGAATGCACTATACTTAAATAAAGAGACGAATGCTAATAAATCAACGACAAATATCGGCAATAATCCCTTTCCATTTCCTAGTAGATAAAATAAAACAAATCGTCAATAAAATCAATATCAAACATATTGTCACTTTATTTCCTATTTACTATATATTTCAGATACATTAACAAAAACTGATAAGGTCAGTGCATGGAAAAGTATGCATGCCCTGGCACAATCGTTGGCGTTGGCTTAACAATAAAGAGTAAAGTTTAAAATCTCTCAGAAAACGAGTCTACAAGTAACTGCTGTTGTGCTGTTACAGGACTCAAGACGTATGTAAGTTTTTGTTACAAGTGTACCAATCTACACTTGTAATTTACAATATTTTTATAAAACGCTTGTTCGATTATGAGTTTAAAACTATAAAACTCCCGTATTTTCGTCTATGGTTGAGCTACAGGCACTTGTACCTGTAACCTGTAAAATTGTAACACAGTACTTTTATAAAACGCAAATTGTAAAAAACGGAGCAAGTGTTGCCAGTAAACGCCTGTAAACTTGTAACTTGTAACTTTATAAAACTGGGCCCAGGCAGGCTCTGAATGAGGCGTTTTTCAGTAAGTTTACCTAAGAAGGATTTAAATGAACAAAATACAACTACCAAAATTGTGTTAGGTGCCAAAAATAACAATTCAATCGTGATATGCAAATTTATTAGCATTTATGGGAAACAACCTGCAATTTTATAGGCTTAACGGGCCATAAAACGCTTTGTGAAATGCAATTAACAGGAGGCAATACTAAAATATCCCAATTTAACCAATTTTGAAACACATAACCATTTTTGGAACACTGTACTTAGTGAAAAATATAGACACAGAACAATAATAATTCGGTATATTCTCTCTGATATATATTATTCGGGGTCTCCTCTCAGGCTCAAGAGGGTTTTGGCTTTACGCTGATCCTAAGCCTAAGCCAGTTGGAGACTTTACATACACATTTGAAGTTCTTCGCGGAAGAAACGTAAGTTGAGTAGTATAAAATGTAGACAGACTAAATTCGCCAGCAGCTTCGGCTCACATTGTAACCCATACCACTCGTCCACCACAAGAAAGAGACTATTCTCTCTCTTAAACAGTCTATTCTATCTATATCAGTCTATTCTAGAAAGTCTATTCTCTTAAACAACTATTACATAAACCACTATTACGTACACCTACTCATTAACACTAACGCTTCAAAACAGATTAAATAACGACGAAGAATATACCGTGGAACATCTCTAGTTGCGGCGCTTTCCGAGAGACGTGGAACAATAGACTACGCTAAAGGCGTTAATAATAAATGAGGCAGCGTGGAGAACATTTCAATTTATGTTGCTTTGCTATACAGGAAAAAACGGCTGGAATAAACCTTCACGCACACGTACACTGCAGCAATAGAATTACTTTCTCGCTTGTTTTGTAACTGTAACAATGACAGGTATCTGTTGTTTTTAAATGTTATTAGAATTGATTCGGTCAAATTGTGTTTTTTGAAAAACTAATTATAGCCAGCATTCTATGAATGTAGTATGATACCTTTGGGTATGGTGCTTTACGCAGGCTAGCGTCCCGTCCCCTCCCCCTGACGCAACCCCCCCCCCCCCTTTTAGCATAAATATGTCCCGGTTGGGAGTTTTTTTTGTTTTTTGGGGAAAGTATACAATATAGGAAAAAAGTGTCAATAAAAGAAATTTTCCCTATTAAATTCTAAACAAAAAAGGTTATATTCATTTTTTTGATACGACGCACCATATTCATGTTATGGCTAGATGAACTTTGACAAAATTTAACCGTTGAAAAACTTGCAGAAGATCAATATAACATAGTACGTGATAGTACTAAAAGAAATCATACATACATAAACCTTGCAAGCTTATTTTCCGTATAAGATTTTTTTCAGTACTATCACGTACTAACTTATAATGAACTTCAACAAGTTAATACATGAATATGGTGAGTCTTACTAAAAAGTTGTATATAACCTTTTTTGTTTAAAATTTATTAAGGATTATTTCTTACCTTGACACTTATTTCCTAACTCTAATACATTTCTCAAAAATAAAAATAAACCGTAAACCGGGACATATTTCATGCTAAAAGGGGGGGTTGCGTCAGGGGGAGGGGAGGGACGCTAGTGTGCGTAAAGCACCATACCCAAAGGTATCATACTACATTCATAGAATGCTGGCTATAATTAGTTTTTCTTGCCCATACATTAGAACATAATTTAACCGAATCAAATGATTAATGTATAATTTTTAAGAAAAAAAAAACCGACTTCTATGGGGCCCAGTGAAAGATTATGGTAGATGGTGCACTATGTAGAAAAGGAGGTAAAACCAGTACTTTCTAGTAGCATTTCGTTTCCGTAAGGGTCGTAGTTCTAGCCTAACCTAACCCACTTCTCTGATAGCAGTTCGGTTCTGTGAGGATCGCAGTTCGAACCTAATCAAACCCACTTTTCTAGTAGCATTTCGTTTCTGTAAGGCTCGCAGTTCTAACCAAACCTAACCCACTTTTGTTCGATTCTGTGAGGATCGCAGTTCAAACCTAACCTAACCCACTTAACGGCGCATGCGGTGCGGTGTACGGGGGTTTGAGCGGGAGGGGTTTGGCATCATCATACTTTATACCTACATTTTATGGTAGGTAATCATAGCGGTTTATTTAGTTTAGGTATCATAGTGGTTTTCCGGGTCAAGGTCCAGGTCTCTGAGTCCGGGTCCGAGTCCCGGTCCGAGTCCGGGTCCGGGTCCGAGTCCGGGTCCGAGTCCGCGTCCGAGTCCGGGTCCAGGTCCGAGTCCGAGTCCGAGTCCAGGTCCGGGTCCGAACCGGATCCGGGTGCGAGTCCGGGTCCCAGTCCAAGTTAAAATCGAAATTCGAAATCACCAAACGTGTACTATGCGTCGTTGAAGAGTTCTGTTCTGATCATCATCAGCAGTTCCACTTCACCAAATGCGACAGTTTTTAATGTAAATGCTTGATTTTCTGATGAAAATACAAGAATCTCTATACGCATGCCTTTAAAATTTGAGGAGTTCCCTCGATTCCTTATGGATCTCATCATTAGAACTCGAGCTTGACAGAAATGTGGCTTAAAAACTAAACTTGCTTAACAAACATAACGAAGAGGACAAATCGCCAAACGTGAACTATGTGTCGTTGAAGAGTTCCATTCTGATCATCATCAGCAGTTCCACTTCATCAAATGCGACAGTTTTTACTGAAAATGCTTGATTTTCTGATGAAAATACAAGAATCTCTATATGCATGCCTTTAAAATTTGAGGAGTTCCCTCGATTCCTTATGGATCTCATCATTAGAACTCGAGCTTGACAGAAATGTGGCTTAAAAACTAAACTTGCTTAACAAACATAACGAAGAGGACAAATCGCCAAACGTGAACTATGTGTCGTTGAAGAGTTCCATTCTGATCATCATCAGCAGTTCCACTTCATCAAATGCGACAGTTTTTACTGAAAATGCTATATTTTCTGATGAAAATACAAGAATCTCTATACGCATGCCTTTAAAATTTGAGGAGTTCCCTCGATTCCTCATGGATCCCATCATCAGAACTCAAGCTTGACAAAAATGTAGCTTAAAAACTTAACTTGCTTAACAAACATAACGAAGAGGACAAATCGCCAAACGTGAACTATGCGTCGTTGAAGAGTTCCTCTTCTGATCATCATCAGCAGTTCCACTTCATCAAATGTTACGTTTTTGAATGTATATGCTTGATTTGTTGATAAAAACATAAAAATCACTATATGTATGCCTTTAAGATTTGAGGAGTTCCGTCGATTCCTCATGGATCCCATCATCAGAACTGGATTTTGACAAGAACGGGACCAATCTGTATGCATATACATACAATCAAAAAAAGAATTTTCAAAATTGGTCCAGTAATGACGGAGATATGGAGTAACAAACATAAAAAATAAAAAAAATAAAAAAAATAATAAAAAAAAACATACAACCGAATTGATAACCTCCTCCTTTGGGATTTGGAAGTCGGTTAAAAATGTAGCGCTACTAGACTACTTATATGTACCTACTATAGTTTATCGTGATAAAATTATTAAATTGCAGTCTTAGTAATGCTAAGTACACTATAATCTAAGTTGCAATTTAAAAAAACTATAATAGTTTTTTGCATGGTGTAGCAATGACATGTTGATTCAAATACTTAATTAATAATTGACATTTGGCAAAATGCAGAAAAGGCTGCCTTCGCTTTGGTGACATAGTTTCGCTACGGAACCCTAAAAAGTATCTTACTAACCTCTCATCGATTTAAATTCCTCCCTTGTTTTATTTATAATAGAAAAAAAAAAGCTAATATTCCGTTTAAAAAGGTAACAAAAGAAGTGGGTTATTTAAGGCGCCCCGAAGTCACTGAGGTAAGCTGCCGGAAAGTATTTCACTTATTTCTTTAAACAATATATTGTTACCTATTAAGTACATGGGAACACAAAAGATAATATACATATTCACCGGTACATAACAACAAGTTATATTTTATTCTACGTACATTACGTACATTAAAAAAAATTAAATCATTGGCTATGCTGATGACCTGGGGCTATTGGCTCAAAACAAAAGGGACCTGGAGGCCATGGCTAGAATTGTGGAGCAGGAAGGGGAGAAGATAGGGAGGAGGGGAGGAGGGGATAGGTCTTAGAACCAACCACCAGAAAACCGAATGTCTCCAAATGAAAAGGTACAAAAACACCAGAGTGAAAAGAGAAGACCTAGTAGTCGGAGCAACCAGCTACAAAGGTGTGGATCATTTTAGGTACCTTGGTTGCACAGTAACTGATACCAACCGAAGGGAGGAAGAGGCAGATGTTCGAGTCCAAAACGCCCTAAGATGCTCGACAGCGCTCCATCGAGTCTTAGTGTCCAAGCTGATCAGTAGACCGACCAAGATTCGAGTCTACAAGACTGTAAAGAGCAATTTGGATGTATGGGTGTGAAGCTTGGACGCTGACTCAGAAAGTAGAGAGCAAGCTCTTAGTGGCGGAGAAGAAAATCTGGCGGAAGATTTTGGGGCCTACCAGAGAGGAAGATGGAACTTGGAGGTGAAGAAAAAATAGGGAGCTAGAGGAGCTGGTGGCGATGCCTAATATAATTGGCGAGATCAAAGCCACACAACGCCGCTGGTCACCTTGGTCACCTGGAGAGAATGGGGGAGGATCGTGCTATGAGAAGAGCGTATGTGGGGCACCCGGGGGGAAAACGTCCGTCTGATGGGCATCCCAGATACCGCTGGAGTTACGAAGCCCAAAAAGACCTGTCCACCCTCGGAATACCCAACTGGCGTGAAGTGGCGCAGAATAGGGCAGAATGGCGCTCTCTTGTGTCAGAGGCCAAGATCATCTTTGGGTCACTGAGCCAGTGATGTATGTATGTACCTATGTATGTATTAGGGTTTCTGCTCGAGAATTTCCGAGGCGAGAAATCTCGAGAAATTTGTCCTAAGTCGAGACGGGAAAAGAATATTCAATGCCTCGAGAACTCGAGAAATAAATCTCTCGTGATAAGTTAAAAAAAACACGCGTATAACACATGATGTGTCTATAATGTATTTCTTTAGGTAGTTAAATAAATATGAACAATGTTTTTTTTACATTTTCAGGTAGGAACCTACTTATTTATTACCAACCAAATAAAAAACTACCTTGATCCGTCCCCTATCGTTATAGCTTTAACCAATTTTCAACTTTTGAACTATCATGATTCATGACATTCATGTACCGTTTTTTTATTGAAAAACGCTTTAAAATAATTTGTAACGAATTATAGGACCATATAATAAGTGTGACAACAAATATTACAAAACTAAATTACTATTGATAAATTAAATCATCCCGATATATTCCTATTTCGGAAATAAAATTACAACAATATTACATAAAGCACTATAGCACATAACACATCGCCGCTGGTGCGCACGCCTGCACCTATAGTTTTCTTTTTTGTTGTTGTATTTTTGATTATTAAGTGCAATTTACGGTGACTAAAAATGTACCTTATGTTTGATTATTGATCTCACCTACGATTCCTACGAGTCTGATTTGTAAAAAACAAAAAAAAATTAAATAACATAGTGTTTTTTGGAGCTTTAAAAAATTCTCGAGATACTCGAGAAACTCGAGAAATCTTGGTCGAGAATTCGCGTGCCTCGAGAAATTAAAAAGGTCGAGAAACCAGAAACCCTAGTATGTATGTACATTAAAAAAAGAGTTTGTTTGTTTAAACCATTAAAAAATGTATTTTTCTATTTCATGCAAGCGGATTTGGAACGATATATTTAAAAAAAAAAACAAAATTGAATTTCATTTGAAATATTTTATACCTACTTATCGAAGTATTTTACTGTCAGTGACTTCATCCTGTTCATGTTGTTTTCTTGTAACACCCACAGTATTCCACGCAACCAAAACACTAACGTCATTTTCAAATAAATACTTGGCAGCCATATTGCCATGCACAATAGCACCGTCCGGGAGACTTGATGGCCAAGTGGGAGACTAACAGGCCTATTCGGATTTAGAGATAATCACAAGATTTAGAGACGATTTAGAGATCAACTAGATCTACATTAGATATCGACTAGATGTGACTTGGATATCTAAGTCATAACTTGTCCAATTCGTTCAAGAGGACCTCCAGAATCGCGGAAACGTCAAATTTGACATATCTATCTTACAAATATCTTTAAATTATCCATATCGTAACTTGTTGAAGTCTAGTAGAAATCTAATTCATTTTCCGAATCGAGCCGTTAGGTGGTATCGTTAGGAGATTTGAGTGCTGTAAAAATAAATATTGTAATTTTGGTACTTTCCTTTAATAAAACGTTTCAAATCTCCCGAGTTCCCCTTGCCCTGCCTCACCCTAATATGGACTTGTTAAACTCAGGTAATAAATCCCCGATTCGCAAGAAACAGCATTAAGTTTCGATCGTTCCTGGAGTCATTAATATCTGTTACAACGTCGGTTGCCGGTGTTGTCCCCGGGGGGATCGATTCGTCCTGTTGTTGATTTTTTATTACGTCAGATTGGGTAACGTTCCTCTTTAGCCTGGAGGGTAAATTTGCCCATTGAAAATTTATTAAACGTCACTTGCACCATTCCAATATTCCGTTCTCGTGGTTAACCCATTAAACCTGGAGCTACCATGGTTACCAGTACAATTTGACACTGATTTAACGCTTTAACCGCTTAACCCCGGGTTAGTGGAATGGTGCAAGTGGCCCAAAGAAGAATAAGTAGCTCTTAGTTTTATTATACTATTTACTAATAGTGTACACTGTCCAATGTTGCTTTAGATATTCCCTCATATAGAAACTATAAATATTCCTGTGAATAACCTACCTAGTAACCTGCAAAAACCCCCTCAATTGTTTATCCTACTTTTTCTATTTTATTTTAATTTACTGCAATAATACTCACCCTGCGTCTATCTAATATTTCAAAATATTAAATAAAATTTACTAAAAACAAAATGAGAAAAAGGAAACCGGAAGTCCAATAAGGAACTTCATTTCTGCTCGAACAAATTGTGCTATCGGTAAATATTTAACTAACTCCAGAAAGGGTCCTTTGCACCCTACGCGAAAATCAAAACATTTCCGAGTAAATAATAAATACTGCGTCAAAAAACTGCGGGGAAAGGGTTAATAACAGGCTGTATATAAGTAAGTAAGTTTATAACCCGCCTGATGCTACCTCCAGAACGTGTGCATGAATTATTTACTAAGTCACTGCGCTTTGGTGTTGTGTATTAAGTTCTTATTGCTATGTTTTAATAACAAAACTTGAGACACAGACATATTAAATATATTAAAAACGGATCACTCACGTGGGTCGACTTAAAATACGTGAGTGACCCGTTTTAATATATTTAATATGTCTTGTTACTGTGCTTGGATTTTGTGTAGCGGCAATTTCGCGTGAATATTATTGTATAAATATTTAAATGAGAAGAAGAAGGAAAACTAAGAGCGAACAAAATCGGATCGTTCCGTAAAAACGGGAGTCTTTTCTATGGACAGCACAATATTTAGCAATTTAGGTATATGTATTTTACTAAAGGTAAGAAGTCGAAGGTTGAAAGTCCTTTTATTTTATGATGTGAAAGACGCAACATTGACCAATAATAAAAAACTTTGTGACCCAAAAATTCGAAGCTAATTTGAATGGCCTAAAATGTGGTAAGGACAAATAGGTAGTTAAAATAGTATTTCACAGAAAATAATAGATCGGGTTTGATATGCGTTTATTATTTCATCTAGGTAGGTATCTACTATCTACCTCCTTTTATTTTTGTATTATAAAAATATATAATATTTTTTATCGTCCTTCAAGAAACATACGTCCTTCAAAATATTCGGATTTGCCCAGGGGATTGCAGTTTTGCTATACGACTAATTTTTTTCTGTGCAAATGTTTGTACTTATTATTATTGCTAATCATTTATATACCAGCCTTATAAAAACCTCTTAAAATTCGTAAACACTCTCGTCAGTTCCCATATGGAAAACCGACAAACGTCGCGCCAATCGAGCTGCGAGTATATTGCGCAACTTTTCTCATTACTGCAGGCCTCAGAGCTTTACGCATGGCGAGTCGTAAACACAAGCTATGTCACAGCGTTTTGCTTAAAAACAACAAAAATATTGTAGGTACTATCCACTCCTAAAATATTCTGAAAAAAAAAACCGCCCAAGTGCGAGTCGGCCTCGCGCACGAAGAGTTCCGTACCATTTACGCAAAAAACGACACAAAAATCACTTAAGTATTTATTATCATCATCATCGGCCTTCGAGTCTATTACAGACTATACAAACAGTGTCAGGTAGGGAGACAACGTTTTTCGTGGCTGTGTAAGCCAATACGGGAGCGGCAAACACGCCCACAGGCCTGGCAGGTGTAATGTGCCCGTGGTGAACATGTGTTGGGCTGATGTCGCTTGGCTCGCTTACTTGCGATTAATTGCTTGTATTTATTATAGGTACATAATTATTCTGTTTTTAATATTTGTTGTTATAGCGGCAACAGAAACACATCATCTGTGAAAATTTCAACTGCCCACCTATCATGGTTAATGGGATACAGTCTGGTGACAGACAGACGGACAGTGGAGTCTTAGTAATTAGGGTCCCGATTTTACCCTTTGGGTGAAACCCCAAAAAATTACAAGAAACTCTTGTAAAGAATGAATGACTAGTTATTCTCAAGATATCATCATCTTTCCCGGCTCTTTATTTTACCATGGGAGCTTGGGGTTTACTTGGCAAAAGTAGGTAATTAAAAATATTTTGAGAACTATTAAACAGACATTCTTAACTTTTACTCGTAGCGTAATAAAATTAGTAAATTAATTTGATGAATAAACTGAACATGATTATTTTAAGTACCTAATTGGATATAATATTACAGTGTTATACTCGTACCTATTTAATTTTGTGTTCATCACTATTAGTGGCCCCATACACTTATGTTTTTTTTAATGTGCAACTTCAATTCAATACTAAACGCCACGTCGTCAAAGGGCTCATTACAAAATGGCGCCATTTTTCAAATTAGCACAACAAACCGGAGCCCCGCAAAGTCGGAAGTCACGTTTCGTATAGAAAATGTAACAATGCTATTCGACGTATTTTTGCTCGACGTGTCTGAGGAAACAAGGAAATTGAGGGAAATGCGACAAAAAGGACTACAAAAATAAGTTTGTATCCAATATGGATACTTGTGAGACAATCATTGCTTTATAGACTACTTTAGCAAGGATGACTCACGTTAGACCGGGCCGTGTCCGGGCCGGAGCTCCGGCGCTTACTTTTTTATCACATGACAGGCGATCACGTGATGCTTTCCATAGAAAACGATGCGCCGGAAGCTCCGGCCCGAACTCGGCCTGGTCTAACGTGAGTCATCCTTTAGTCTCTCTTTCCCGTAGTTAGTTCCTGATACATTTATGATCAGCGGTAAATACCCTTTTATTTGATAGCTCACTAAATAAGATAGAAGGATTTATTTTTCTTAGCACATTTTGTAAATCCTTATTTTACCAAAATAAGATTTAAGCGCGTATGTTGAATATATATTTTAAATCGCCTTTCAAAGCTCTTCATTTTGAGACCCCACTCGATAGGTTTGCAAGAATTTTTTTTCTAAACGTCACGCAATATTGTGTATTACGTCCGCCATATTGGTTTTATAATGACGTCACATAGTCTATATCACCCGGGATGACGTAAGGATTCTAATGATATATCATACATCTAAATCGGTTAAGGCATTCAGAAGTTATGGTGGAATAAAGAAACTCACATATATACATACAAACATGAACGCTGAAAACAATACACTCTTTTTGTAGTGATATGATAAATTTTAACACATTAAAGTATTTCAATGTATTAAACCGCAAATAGCTAAACTGGAATTCACAATTTGATATTTGAATTCTTGAACCTGCACATACACGCAATATATTGCCACTCAAAAAAACATAAATTAATTGCATTCAGTTAGTTAAAGCTAAATTAAAAATTCCTCTTAAATTCATTTCATAGCCTCGTTTCGAGTTTCGGCTGTATTAAAAATTAACTCTTTATGATCAAAATTTCTACTATAGTTCGTTTTTTAGGGTTCCGTACCCAAAGGGTAAAACGGGACCCTATTACTAAGACTTCGCTGTCCGTCCATCCGTCCGTCTGTCACCAGGCTGTATCTCACGAACCGTGATAGCTAGACAGTTGAAATTTTCACAGATGATGTATTTCTGTTGCCGCTATAACAACAAATACTAAAAACAGAATAAAATAAAGATTTAAATGGGGCTCCCATACAACAAACGTGATTTTTGACCAAAGTTAAGCAACGTCGGGAGTGGTCAGTACTTGGATGGGTGACCGTTTTTTTTTTGCTTTTTTTTTGTATTATAGTACGGAACCCTTCGTGCGCGAGTCCGACTCGCACTTGCCCGGTTTTTTTAGCATTAGAAGAAGGTAAACAATCTTGATGTGTCTTTTAATTGAAAAACACATTTTATAAATAAGTTACAGCAAATATGTAACAATTATGAATCTAATACGATCATTTATATTCTACTTTCATAAGTAATACTTTTTGATTTTTAAAAGCGTTTTTCAATTAATAGACATGTCAAGATCGCTTACCTTCTTGCAAGTCTTTCTAATGCTAAAAAAACGAACTATAGTCCCGAATTTGTTCGCAAACACGGTGATTTTGGAAAAACACAAGTTTACTCCAACCACATTCTGGCACTGCTGCACCCAACGATGTCTAACCTCATTCTTCATTAATTATTCTATTTATTTACACGGAAGCCAACCCAAGAAACCTTTCTAATTAACCAGTAAAACATTTTACGGCAGACGCCATGGTTTTAGTAGTACTACGGAAAATAGACACCTCCACTTTTAATAAAAAGTTAATATCTCCAGCGCTTATAATGATTAATTAATAGACCGGGCCGGGGCCGAGCCGGAGCTACCGGCGCTTTGTTTTCTATGGAAAGCACCACTTGATCAGCCGTCATATAAAATGACATGTCGGACGCCTCGGCCCGGGTACGGCCCGGTCTAGCGTGAGTCATCCTTAATGATGTTTTGTGATCTCGATTCTTCGGAGAGGTCATACAATATTCCCCAGTCGTACATATGTAATGGTACGCCAATCTTCATTTAATGTTCTGATGTGGATAATCTTTCGGATAATTTGGTAACACGAAACTTCCAATCGATTAAGATGTACATATTTTAGATGCCTACTCTCGAATACTATAGTTATCTGCTAATACATTGGAATCACGCGCTTACTGTCTTGTGGGATTGTAATTGTATCTTTTTTTGTGCCTTATTGTAAAATATTTCATTAAGTATCAGTGGCAGAGCGTCCATAGAACTTGATTCCCATCGGCTTGTCTGATATTCAGCTACGGCTTGCCTACGAAAAATCTTAGACGCGCCGCCACTGTTAAGTATATTATGGAGGTATTTTTATATATTATGTCGACACCGTATAAAATAACTTTGAACCGATTTTCATACAAATATGGCATTAATCATGTCATTGCCACACTTTGCCATTGCAACTGCCATGCAAAGTAAGCCGACTCTAGTCATGTTACCTCAGGTTGCAAATTTTGTGTTCAGTAGGTAGTCATAAATGCAGCGTCAATACTCATAAACTGGATATACTTTCGTAACAATGGCTCAAAACGATAGAACCTGTATTCTACATTGAATATATTATGGCTTACACGTGCTTGATATTTGGTTGTTAAACGTTCTATTTAAGTAGGCCGGAATCGATATGATTTGGTGACATTTGTGAGCTCAGAACAACGTGAGATGTTACAAAGGCCTTTTGTGCGCGCCAGTGCCTACCGCATGTCTCTAAGTATATAACCAACATGAAATTATTGTTGGTATTCTCCTTCTCACCAACTCCAAATAAATATTCTTATTTTCCGCCTCAAAAGAATAATTTATTTTTCCCATCTGTTTACTCCTTTCTCCGAGCCGAGTTTTAAATTTCATGGAACCGTTTCTTTTTAATATTCAAGAAAAAATATATTAATCAGTAACACGTGTCCTGAATTCTGATTCTGGAATTTTGATGGAATATTGGAGTAACGGCAAACGAGTCTTCTTTTATAGTCGCGTCTTAATGATCTTTGACCTTTTACCTTTAGGTATGTTTAGTGTCGGCAATCGGTGCCGGGAGATGTATCGGTGTTGCGTCAAGTGTTGAGAGGTTGTTGAAATCGATTTAGTGTTGAAATAGGTCAGGACAGGTAGCACTAGCCCTTCGCGGCTCCACAAGTACCCGCCGCTGCGGCATCGGCAGCGCTCCACAACATTTTGACCGAAATCTATTACTGTACCATTCGTAAATAATGTAGCGGCATTTACGTACAAATATCGATCTAGTGACGCAAAGTTCATCGATTTCACATTAAACAAAGTTAGTAAAACTCACCTGTGATTTCCGTGGTTCGAACGTTCCCTGTTCATGTTAGTCCAGTTAAGTGGGGGTTAGACGGGCGCGGGGTCGCACGCGGCGGCAGGCGCGCGCATGGTCACACACAGCACAGCACGGCACGCGGTCGCGGGCGAGCGCGGCGCGGTCTCGCGGTACGGGCGGTCGGGCGGGCGTTCGGCGCGCGGCGCGGCACGGACTGGCCCAGGGGCCTCCGCCCGCGCCGCCGCCCGCGCCCTAAATTCGCGTTACAGCCGCCGCACAATAATTGTCGTACAGCTGCAGCCGCGACGGCCGCCTATCGATTCGCTCCGTAACGTGTACGTTTCGTGAAAGTAAAAAGTTAACTCGATCGAATACAGTACGGAGCTGTTTTCCATCGGAAACTAACCTGCATTCTGGGTCGTAGACGGGTAGAAAACCTTTATTAAAAGAGTTTCTCAACTCTCTTCCTACATTGCCGGATTCGAACTTTAAGATACGTCAATTAATAGATCTAGAAACGATATGAATTAGATGTGTCAGTGTGAAAAGTGACGTATTTGTTTGATGAAACGTCACATTTGACACTGACATATCTAATCCATATCGTTTCTAGATCTATTAATTGACGTATCTTAAAGTTCGAATCGGGCCGAGAGTCATGTTTTTTTTATCAAACTTGACACTAACTTGAGTTTTGAAGATAACTTTAAACTTAAATACCCAACTTTAGTTAAAGTTGAAACTATTCCCTAACCGCATAAAAGCTTTCTGTGGTAACCTGACAGCGGTTACGGATGGCATGACAGGCTATACTACGCTGCTACGGCGCTACGCCGCTACGTCACCCCTGCTACGTGTGCTACGAGTGAAAATGCGTGTATTATTCGCCTAGTCATCGGAAAATAGAATCATGTATTGAAAAAGCAGGCATAGAAAGTTATATCTCTAAATTAAATATTTGTATTTTACTCATTTTTTTCTACTGAATCGAATAAATAACTACCTATTGCAAATTTTCCTACTTATTACTACTTCCTAATATTTAAAAAAAATCATAAATAATATGATATTTCTAAAATCAAAAACATCACTATTACACCGGTCAAATCTTACAATAAAAAAACAATGCGTGATGTAGTTCTGTATTTTTAACCGACTTCCAAATCTCAAAGAAGGAGGTTATCAATTCGGTTGTATGTTTTTTATTTTTTTTTATTTTTTTTTATTTTTTATTTTATTTTTTATGTTTGTTACTCCATATCTCCGTCATTACTGGACCGATTTTGAAAATTATTTTTTTGATTGTATGTATATGCATACAGATTGGTCCCGTTTTTGTCAAAATCCAGTTCTGATGATGGGATCCATGAGGAATCGACGGAACTCCTCAAATCTTAAAGGCATACATATAGTGATTTTTGGGTTTTTATCAACAAATCAAGCATATACACCCAAAAAAGTGACATTTGACGAAGTGGAACTGCTGATGATGATCAGAACGGAACTCTTTAACGACGCATAGTTCACGGTTGGCGATTTGTCCTCTTCGTTATGTTTGTTAAGCAAGTTAAGTTTTTAAGCCACATTTTTGTCAAGCTCGAGTTCTGATGATGGGATCCATGAGGAATCAAGGGAACTCCTCAAATCTTAAAGGCATGCGTATAGAGATTTTTGTATTTACATCAGAAAATCAAGCATTTTCATTAAAAACTGTTGCATTTGATGAAGTGGAACTGCTGATGATGATCAGAACAGAACTCTTCAACGACGCATAGTTCACGGTTGGCGATTTGTCCTCGTCGTTATGTTTGTTAAGCAAGTTAAGTTTTTAAGCCACATTTTTATCAAGCTCGAGTTCTGATGATGGGATCCATGAGGAATCAAGGGAACTCCTCAAATCTTAAAGGCATGCGTATAGAGATTTTTGTATTTACATTAGAAAATCAAGCATTTTCATTAAAAACTGTTGCACTTGATGAAGTGGAACTGCTGATGATGATCAGAACAGAACTCTTAAACGACGCATAGTTCACGTTTGGCGATTTTTCCTTTTCGTTATGTTCGTTAAGCTAGTTAAGTTTTTAAGCCACATTTTTGTCAAGCTCGAGTTCTGATGATGGGATCCATAAGGAATCGAGGGAACTCCTCAAATATTAAAGGCATACGTATAGATTTTTTTGTATTTTCATCATAAAATCAAGCATTTACATTAAAAACTGTCGCATTTGATGAAGTGGAACTGCTGATGATGACCAGAACAGAACTCTTCAATGACGCATGGTACACGTTTGGTGATTACGAATTTCGATTTTGACTTGGACTGGGACCCGGACTCGGACTCATACCCGGATCCGGTTCGGACCCGGATCCGGTTTGGACCCGGACCTTGACTCGGACCTGGATTCGGACCCGGACTCGGAACCGGACTCGGACCCAGACTCGGACCCGGTCTCGGACCCGGACTCGGACCCGGACTCGGACCCGGACCCGGACTCGGACCCGGACTCGGACCCGGACCTTGATCCAGAAAACCACTATGATACCTTAACTAAATAAACAACTATGATTACCTACCATAAAATTAATGTAGGTATAAAGTACGATGATGCCAATCTTACTAGCCCCTCCCGCTTAAACCCCCGTACACCGCACGGCATGCGCCATTAAGTGGGTTAGGTTAGGTTTGAACTGCGATCCTCACAGAACCGAACAAGGATTAGGTTAGGTTAGAACTGCGAGCCTTACAGAAACGAAACGCTACTTGAAAAGTGGGTTTGATTAGGTTCGAACTGCGATCCGCACAGAACCGAACTGCTATCTGAGGAGTGGGTTAGGTTAGGCTAGAACTACGACCCTCATGGCTCCTCTTCACGATGGGCCAACGCCGGCCACTCCAAGGGACGCATTTATGCGTTAGAGGGAGCAAGTGATATTGCTATCTCATTCTACCGCATGGCTGCGTCCCTTGGAGTGGCCGGCGTTGGCCCATCCTGTAGAGGAGCCATTATACAGAAGCGAAATGCTAGTAGAAAAGTGGGTGGTTTTACCTCCTTTTCTACATAGTGTACCATCTACAGTAATCTTTCATCGGCCCCCATGGAAGTCGGTTTTTTTTTCTTAAAAATTATTTGTATATTGTTTATAGTCCTTGGAGGAATGTAAGACTAACGGCTCGATTCTGAAAATGTATTAGTTCTCTACTAAGTAGACCTCAACAAGTTACGATATGCATAATTTAAAGATATTTGTAAGATAGATATGTCAAATTTGACGTTTCCGCGATTCTGGAGGTCCTCTTGAACGATTTCGACAAGTTATTACTTAGATATCCAAGTCACATCTAGTCGATATCTAATGTAAATCTAGTTGATCTCTATATCGTTTCAAGATCTTGTGATTATCTCGTTTCCCGAATACGCGTGTATGTTTTGCAAGCAAAATATAATTTGCAAAAAACTGCAAAAATTTCGGAGTTTTCTCAGTTTTTGCACTTTTATTATAAAACTATGGGTTTTAGTCAAAACTTGCTATGAAATGTTAAAAGAACATTAAACTTGGAACAATTTAAGCCCATGTACAGCGCCGCATGTTAAATAGTTCATGAGATATAGAACTTTAAAAAAAGGGTATTTTTTTCCTTACAATTAAATTTTTAATTTTTCCTATATTTCAGGACAAATATCGGCACAACCGCTCATACTATAAGATATATTGCAATGAATAAAATTGTAGCCAATTTAATTACCTTTCATTTAAGTGCAAGAAACGGTCAGTAAGTTCTACAGTTCTCTAGTTATCGTAAAAAAATGAAACTGCTGTAATGAGGAAGGCAACTAATGTATTGTTTAAGGCATTGTCAAAATCCGTACAAAAGGCAGTACCATCGTCGAGAATGCCATCTATGATTAGTTTTTACCGGCCTTCTCCGATAGCAGCAGAGCGATGTTAGAGATCAACCATTTTTAAAATGCACTCCCCTCTTAAGCACTTCATTCATTCAGTAATGAAATCAAGATACAAACTATAGTTTGGCTTGTTTTTAGGCTCCACTTTTTGGTCGTAGCCATTGATTGTAGTCCAGGATACCGATTCTTATTTAAGAATTAGTTCTTGTTTTGATACGACCTTGACGATAGTTCACGGTGATTGGCGTGGTGTTGACGAAACGCACCGGAATCACTGAAAGTCGTGTCAATAGATATCTAGCTGTCGCTTTTTGGTGCTCTTGAGTGTACTGTGAGTCGTGTTATCTTATCTATTGACACGACTTTCAGTGATTCCGGTGCGTTTCGTCAACACCGCGCCAATTACCGTGAACTATCGTCAAGGTCGTATCAAAACAAGAACTAATTCTTAAATAAGAATCGGTATCCTGGACTACAATCAATGGCTACGACCAAAAAGTGGAGCCTAAAAACAAGCCAAACTACAGTTTGTATCTTGATTTCATTACTAAATGAATACTTCATTCATACTTAAGAGGGGAGTGCATTTTAAAAATGGTTTATCTCTAACATCGCTCTGCTGCTATCGGAGAAGGCCGGTAAAAACTAATCATAGATGGCATTCTCGACGATGGTACTGCCTTTTGTACGGATTTTGACAATGCCTTACACAATACATTAGTTGCCTTCCTCATTACAGTAATTTCATTTTTTTACGATAACTAGAGAACTGTAGAACTTACTGACCCTTTCTTGCACTTAAATGAAAGGTAATTAAATTGGCTACAACTTTATTCATCGCAATATATCTCATAGTATGAGCGGTTGTGCCGATATTTGTCCTGAAATATAGGAAAATTTAAAAATTTTATTGTAAGGAAAAAAATACCCTTTTTTTAAAGTTCCATATCTCATGAACTATTTAACATGCGGCGCTGTACATGGGCTTAAATTGTTCCAAGTTTAATGTTCTTTTAACATTACATAGCAAGTTTTGACTAAAAACCCATAGTTTTATAATAAAAGCGCAAAAACTGAAAAAACTTCGAAATTTTTGCAGTTTTTTGCAAATTACGCAGGGAGCACAACATTTTTTTGCTTGCAAAACATAGTTTCACATTCCTCCAAGGACTCTAACAGTAGTGTGTTTATGCCGCTCCGAGATCAGAACTTTTCCGCCAGAGGGCGACAGTATGTATGCGTAAGGTAGTGACAATTTAGTTCACCCTACTCCCCGCTAGATGGCGCCACTGTCTATGCGCAACGTTAGTTCCAAAGGTCTCCGCTAGATGGCGCCACTGGTTAGTTCACTCTACTCCCCGCTAGAGGCGCCACTGTCTATGCGCAACGTTAGTTCCGAAAATATCCGCCAGCCCCGCCGGAGGGCGACAGTATGTATGCGCCGCTGGTTAGTTCACTCTACTCCCCGCTAGAGGCGCCACTGTCTATGCGCAACGTTAGTTCTAAAAATCCCCACCAGCCCTGCCTGGGGGCGACAGTATGTATGCGCAAGGTTAGTTCCAAAAATCCCCACCAGCCCTGCCTGGGGGCGACAGTATGTATGCGCAACGTTAGTTCCTAAAATTTCCGCCAGCCCCGCTGGAGGGCGACAGTATGTATGCGCAAGGTTAGTTCTAAAAAGCCCCCGCCAGAGGGCGACAGTATGTATGCGCAACGTTAGTTCCAAAAATCCCCACCAGCCCTGCCTGGGGGCGACAGTATGTATGCGCAAGGTTAGTTCTAAAAATCCCCACCAGCCCTGCCTGAGGGCGACAGTATGTATGCGCAACGTTAGTTCCAAAAATATCCGCCAGCCCTGCCTGGGGGCGACAGTATGTATGCGCAACGTTAGTTCCAAAAATCCCCGCCAGCCCTGCCTGAGGGCGACAGTATGTATGCGTAACGTTAGTTCCAAAATTATCCGCCAGCCCTGCCTGGGGGCGACAGTATGTATGCGCAACGTTAGTTCTAAAAATCCCCACCAGCCCCGCCTGGGGGCGACAGTATGTATGCGCAACGTGAGTTCCAAAAATCCCCACCAGCCCTGCCTGGGGGCGACAGTATGTATGCGCAACGTTAGTTCCTAAAATCCCCACCAGCCCTGCCTGGGGGCGACAGTATGTATGCGCAACGTTAGTTCCTAAAATTTCCGCCAGCCCCGCTGGAGGGCGACAGTATGTATGCGCAACGTTAGTTCCAAAAATCCCCACCAGCCCTGCCTGAGGGCGACAGTATGTATGCGCAACGTTAGTTCTAAAATTCTCCTGCCAGAGGGCGACAGTATGTATGCGCAACGTTAGTTTCAAAACCATCCGCTATGAAATGAATAGATGTCTCCACTTTGTATGTGAGTTGTTGAATCGCTTAAATGAATAGATATCCCTAGTGGCGCCTCGTCAGTGGACACCGCTAGTTAGTTCCAAAAACATCCGCTATGAAATTGCAAAAAGGCCCATCATGTTTGTTTTAAAATATGAGACATATATCGGCGTTTTTTGTTAATACCACGTCAGTGGCAAACAAGCAGACGACCCCGCCTGGCAGTAAGCAGTCACCGTAGCCTATGAACGCCTGCGAATTCTATAGTTTACACGGATGCACTTTTATTTGCGGTTGGTTTTGTCGCTTGTGCTTATCAAATGTATGGAGTTTGTAGTTTACCAACCGTAAAGGGGTTTTTCTTTTATTATACCACATTGGTGGCAAATAAGCATACAGTCCGTCTGATGGTAAGTTGTTACCTTAGCCTTTGGACGCCTGCAACTCCAGGGTGGATACAAGCGCGCTGCCGACTGCCCAAAGATTCAATAACTTTGTTTTAAAATATGAGGCTTATATCGGCGTTTTTTTTAATACCACGTCAGTGGCAAACAAGCAGACGACCCCACCTGACAGTAAGCAGTCACCGTAGCCCATGGACGCCTGCGAATTCAATAGTTTACACGGATGCACTTTTATTTGCGGTTGGTTTTGTCGCTTGTGCTTATCGAATGTATGGAGTTTGTAGTTTACCAACCGTAAAGGGGTTTTTCTTTTATTATACCACATTGGTGGCAAATAAGCATACAGTCCGTCTGATGGTAAGTTGTTACCGTAGCCTTTGGACGCCTGCAACTCCAGGGTGGATACAAGCGCGCTGCCGACTGCCCAAAGATTCAATAACTTTGTTTTAAAATATGAGGCTTATATCGGCGTTTTTTTTAATACCACGTCAGTGGCAAACAAGCAAACGACCCCACCTGACAGTAAGCAGTCACCGTAGCCCATGGACGCCTGCGAATTCTATTGTTACCACGGATGCATTTTTATTTGCGGTTGGTTTTGTCGCTTGTGCTTATCAAATGTATGGAGTTTGTAGTTTACCGACCGCAAAAAGATCCAGATTTTTTTTTTATATACTACGTCGGTGGCAAACAAGCATCCGGCTCACCTGATGGTAAGCAGCCACCGTAGCCTTTGGACGCTTGCAAGTTCAGACTTTTGAAACCTATACATCATCATCATCATCATCATCATTATTATCATTAGACCCTCAGGAAAACCTCGACAGGGGACACCTCCGGCCCCCCTGCTCATGTAGTATTTAGGGTTTCTAGCACACTTATTTACGGTTGATTTTGTCTCTTTTGGTTATCAAATGTAGTTTGTAGTTTGCAGACTGCAAAAAGGCCCAGACTTTTTTTTTTTTAATAATACGTCGGTGGCAAACAAGCATCCGGCTCACATGATGGTAAGCAGTCAACGTAGCCTATGGATGCCTGCAACTTTAGAGTTGTTACATGCGCGTTGCCGACTGCAAAAAGGTTCAATAAGTTTTTTTCTTTTTTTATATACCACATCGGTGGCAAACAAGCACACGGCCCGTCTGGTAGTGAGCAGTCACCGTAGCCTATGGACGCCTGCAATTTCGAGATGTTACATGCGCGTTGCCGATCGTTGAGATGTAGACCGTGACGTTCGAAAACAAAAAGTCGTATGTGACTGTAAACTTCCATTCACCGTAGAATTTGACAGATAGAGAGAAGCTTATTTGAAAGATTATTAACTCTAAGTACTAGAAATAAAGTAGATTTTACTAATGCTGTAATTCTGTAATGCGACATGGTCATGAAACTCATGCGATGTTGGGGGTATACTCTTCAATCTTTTCAATCGGAATGGTCAGAGGTCAGAGTTCAGAGGTCAGAAAGTCCGTGAGGGACAGAACATACGCAAAGTGAAGAAATTGAAAACACGTTTTAATATACCTGACAACATATCAAGCATAACCTACGTAACTTGGTCGGGTTATTTGTTACCTAACATAAACCATACTAAATTCACTGTGGGGAATTAAAAAAAATGTGAGTGTGTGACAAGGACAAACAATAATAACGCTTTCTCTGCTACTCCTACTGAAAGATTACATAAGACTATCTCGTTTGGTCATTTCCCCCTCCCAGTCCCTCCCCCCACCAGTTCCAATTATAATATCATAAATGAGATCACAATACCTGCAACCTGTAACTGACGCATACGCTTTCTAAAATTAATTAAAAAATCAGAAAATAACAATGGAGTACGTCATTGAACTCGTTGCGAGGCTGTGGTTTAGTAACAAGGGGTTAGGGTACAATCATAAATGTGGAGATAGCGACTAAACAAATATTGCATTCATCTCATCAATCGAGGCGCTGGCACCTGACGTGGACATTTACAAGTGGGAGGCGGCCCGGATCGATCTCAAGAAGCTGATCAAAGAACTTCTGGAGGAGAGGAGCATCCTTCAGTTACACTCGGGATACCATGCGGAGGGGCTTTTGCTGGAGGTGCTAAGAAAACACAACATTAGATCATTCCTCTCCGTGCCTCTTAAACAGAAAACTTTAATCTGGAAAGACGCGGGGGTGTGGTTCGTAGAGGTGACCAACCCGAAAATCATCAAGAGAACTTATGTGTTTTTTGACTTCGAATAAGTGTACGTCTGTGTATGTCTGAAATAAAAAAATGTTTAAAAGTGAATGACTATTTATTTATTTACCAATCATTTAGGTATTTTATAATGTTCCCAATGCGAGTACAAAAAAAATGCAAAAGCTGGTTTTTCAAAATTCGTTGTTAAGGGGCTCCTTGGCGCTAATGACATTCGATCTGAATCCTTTAGTTTTCTAATGTTTTTAAAGTGAGAACTTCTTTAGCGGCGTTGGGCACTTTCTGAGACAGCGATCACGTGATCGTAACGTTTAGATGGCCACTCAAATAGATGGCAATTAAATCAATAAAGAAAAACTCAATGACATTACATGAAAAAGGTTCTAATCTTGTACGGGTTGAAATACGAGGATCTCACAGTTACATTCAAACTTTATATCACTCAAATATAATTCAATAAAGCTACATCTTGATGAAATCGCTAATAAAAGTGAACTCTAGTAATGGTGAATAAAACTCAAAATATCATGATCAAATATATTTAGATGCGAGATCTGCAAGGTAACTTTACAATTTCTATTCGAATTTTAAAGAATTAACTGTACAAATTTGAATTTTAAACAAGCTCACTGACCAGCAATTTCGGACTAAAGTTTTTCAATAGAAAGGAGGATACATAGTGCTGCAGACATTTTGGCCTAGTCATTGAGTTTTCACTTCTGTCGGCACTCCCGGAGTGCAATCCGTTGTTTTTTGTAGCTATAATAGCAACGACTTTTAGCAATATAGTATGCCATATTTACTTCAAAGTTCATTGTCTTCGAGATATTCGACATCAAGTTGAACAATTTTAGGCCAACAACCTGGTTTTCAGGCCATAGCTTTTGTGTTAATTATTTTAAAATTTACATCTCTGACCAGTTTTTAGAGACGTCAAAGACAAACCCAAATATGCAGATTTCGTACATGTAAGATCCTTCACAGCAATCCAGCTACGAAAAAAGTGTTATTTTTAGACAATGTTTAAAAAAATCATAAAAAAATAAGTATTCATTAGTTTCAAAATCCGGTAGACAAGAATGGAGATTAAAGATTGAAGAATCGGTAGCCATTTGTCTTATAATTCTATCTGAAGTGTAAATGTAGAAGTAACGGCTCAAACCTTGTCAAATATCGATGAAAACCGCGGGGAGCCCCTTGAGGTGAGGTTGTGTAGAGCAATGTTTCAGAGTTACTAAGCGTGTGTCATCATCGTCGTTAAAAATATATCAAGTTCGATTTCAAACAAAAACAAGACCTAACCTAATCAAAGCAAGTGCTATACCATCTACATATTATGCATAGTAGGTTCTGCCATCTTGTGGGTCCCATTGGAAGTATAAACGTCACATTTACGTCTCGCGCCAAAAATCAGATGGCTCCTATGCTGTATAGTTCATGCATGCTCCCTATTGTCAGTTCAGTACGGTGGCGCTTAAGCAATGTCAATGTGAAAACAAATCCGTTTAAAATTACAAGGAGGGATTTCATATCATCGCTAAGTAGGCGAAAGTGTGTCTGTCTGTCTGTTTGTCTGTTACCTCTTCACGCTTAAGCCGCTGAACCGATTTAGTTGAAATTTGGTATAGAGATAGTTCGAGTCCTGGGGAAAATCAGGGATATCATTCCTGAAGAGAGTGCAAAGGCGGGTGGAATTGAAAGGGTTAATGGCATTGCCTAATAATTGAAGTAAGCAATGAGCATATTGAATGATTGCTATTAGCATTATCCAGGCGCTATACCTACTTTAGCTGCTGTCACTAATTCCACGCAGACGAAGTCGCGGGCAAAAGCTAGTATTTCAATATTTTCGGTAGGATTTTTTGATTGTTTAGTACAAAAATCAACTTTACTTAAATGTAATAAGGTTGACATCTGTTGCGGGGTAGCAGAACTTCTGTGATTGTAGCTCAACTATGCGACGCTAGATGGGCTACTCGTATCTTCAAAAATAATAATCGTAGATGCAATTTCGACATAATTTCCTTTACTGTAAAGTTCAAATTATTGTAATGGGCTAGGGCTCATAGGATAATCTCTTTCGAAATAGAGTCTGGCTACTGAAATTTTACTTAAATGTTTGGCGGGAAATTAAAAAAATCTTGGGCTGGTCACACTTTGTGGAGTAGGAATTATAGTTTTGATACTAGACGATATTTTTGATATTCTGTGCACAAGTAAGGTACCTAAGGAAATAAGTTAAATAAACGTTTACGTGCACTCAAAGTCAGCTCATATAATTTCTACCACTATTTAAAGTACAGTCAACGACAAACACATATGTTTACGTTCCAATATTTAGATTTTATAGATATTTTTCAGAACTTTTAGTTTATCCGTTTCTTTATACACTTGTCCTATTTATGAGATTCGGGCATTAATAAATTCATGTACTTAATCAAAGTAATAGGCAAATGTTAGAACTAGTACTTGAAGTATCAAAACATTTATAGAGCACCAACCTCTAATTTGTTTACATTTGGTTAGGAGTTGTAAACATTGCAGTTTTTCATTATACAACGCTACACGTCAACTTCGCACATTGTCGTAATTATTTACGACCTTAAATAATAGTTTGCGAACCTCACTCAGTATAGAAATTATTAATATTATTTAAAATAAACGCCTTATAAACCGCAAACAATTTGAATGAATGACATAAATTGACAACTGACTTTTAGCTTTTTTTTTAAATCATAGACAATTGGTGATACAACAACGAAATATCTGTCAACAATTTTTGGCTAGCCAGACTCTAATAAAATATGGTCAATCATCCTTTAGATAGCGTTGCGTTTGTAGTAGTGTGCATGTTGACGACATAGGTTTCCAGACCGCAGGGAAGCATCATATATTTGTTAATGCCTGGAAGATTGAGGCCTGTCTGCCCATGCTGATGCTAGCTCTGAGCTTATTGAATTGCCTTTCTTGGAACTCTTCAACGTACTTTCGGTCATTGGTTCATTTGTCTTAGAGTTTGGTAAAATGACATTCGGTGTATATGTTCAGTGGGCATGCTAAGGGTTATATTTGCAAAAACCCAGGTGTTGAGTTTGGTTAATGCTTGAGAGCTCCATGTGCATTTGGCCTGTTTAGTGTCCATATTATGCAGACGCACTGCTTGCCACCATTTGAATATTGTCTTTAGAGCTCTTTGCATTAGGTTGGATATCGTGTGGAAGAAGAAGTTTTGGGTAGAAACGATGTTAGACTAATAATGGACTGACGGATATAGGCTGTCAGTAGTCCTTTTTCCCTGCTTTTGCTATGAAGTTTACCTTGACCCGAGTCCAATTATCTGGTACGATTCACCACGCGAAACTTGCTCTGAATATTATGGCCAGATGCAGATTGCTGTAAAAGCGCCGCTGATTTAAATCAAAAAGTTTGGTCTAAAGATGTTTCTTGCTATATTCCAGTCGATATTGCGTGCCACTGTGGATTCGAGGATTCCTATGGGCGCAAAGCTGTGTTTATTACTGGTTGAGTATGAACCGGGGAAGTGGGTGTCTCTGAGCAAGTTCCTCTTCCGTGTTCATAAATGTGCCATCTAGTGTTTAAGGAGACCGAGATAGTTGGTTGGTGTCTTGGAGAGTATTATGTAAGTTCATGCTCCTTTATGAGTTTGGGCAATATCAGGAGGCACCCCGTACGATTGCCCTGTCTAGACGGAACCTTCTCCATTATCTTATTTTTGCCTCCCATATTTGTTTATTATATTCAGTCAATGCTCTATGATACGCGTAGTACCATACCCATTCTGTTAACAATTAAAACAGATCAATTCCAAAACCTGTTCTGTTGTGATCTGTTCTGTTCTATCTTGTTCTGTTCTGTTCTATCTTGTTCTGTTCTATCTTTTTCTGTTCTAACCTGTTCTGTTGAGAGCTGTTCTGTTGTGATCTGTTCTGTTCTAACCTGATCTGTTATGATCTGTTCTGTTGTGACCTGTTCTGTTGTGACTTGTTCTGTTGCCGCGCGCACCCGAGTTGCATACATTGCCATTGTTAGTAGCTCGGTACCACTTACAGGGCTAGCGGGTCTTATTTGAAATGTTCTTTGTCTTATGGGCAGTTGTGTTAAAGTCTGTCACAACCCTACTGTGTTCTTATGCGGTGTCTGCATTAACGCATATATCAAAGGCGTCGGTTCACTGTTACTTTTTATACTGTGGTTCCGTCTAGACAGGGCAATCGTACGGGGTGCCTCCTGATATTGCTCAAACTCATAAAGGAGCATGAACTTACATAATACTCTCCAAGACACCAACCAACTATCTCGGTCTCCTTAAACACTAGATGGCACATTTATGAACACGGAAGAGGAACTTGCTCAGAGACACCCACTTCCCCGGTTCATACTCAACCAGTAATAAACACAACTTTGCGCCCATAGGAATCCTCGAATCCACAGTGGCACGCAATATCGACTGGAATATAGCAAGAAACATCTTTAGACCAAACTTTTTGATTTAAATCAGCGGCGCTTTTACAGCAATCTGCATCTGGCCATAATATTCAGAGCAAGTTTCGCGTGATGAATCGTACCAGATAATTGGACTCGGGTCAAGGTAAACTTCATAGCAAAAGCAAAAGCAGGGAAAAAGGACTACTGACAGCCTATATCCGTCAGTCCATTATTAGTCTATCATCGTTTCTACCCAAAACTTCTTCTTCCACACGATATCCAACCTAATGCAAAGAGCTCTAAAGACAATATTCAAATGGTGGCAAGCAGTGCGTCTGTATAATATGGACACTAAACAGGCCAAATGCACATGGAGCTCTCAAGCATTAACCAAAGTCAACGCCTGGGTTTTTGCAAATATAACCCTTAGCATGCCCACTGAACATATACACCGAATGTCATTTTACCAAACTCTAAGACAAATGAACCAATGACCGAAAGTACGTTGAAGAGTTCCAAGAAAGGCAATTCAATAAGCTCAGAGCTAGCATCAGCATGGGCAGACAGGCCTCAATCTTCCAGGCATTAACAAATATATGATGCTTCCCTGCGGTCTGGAAACCTATGTCGTCAACATGCACACTACTACAAACGCAACGCTATCTAAAGGATGATTGACCATATTTTCTTAGAGTCTGGCTAGCCAAAAATTGTTGACAGATATTTCGTTGTTGTATCACCAATTGTCTATGATTTAAAAAAAAAGCTAAAAGTCAGTTGTCAATTTATGTCATTCATTCAAATTGTTTGCGGTTTATAAGGCGTTTATTTTAAATAATATTAATAATTTCTATACTGAGTGAGGTTCGCAAACTATTATTTAAGGTCGTAAATAATTACGACAATGTGCGAAGTTGACGTGTAGCGTTGTATAATGAAAAACTGCAATGTTTACAACTCCTAACCAAATGTAAACAAATTAGAGGTTGGTGCTCTATAAATGTTTTGATACTTCAAGTACTAGTTCTAACATTTGCCTATTACTTTGATTAAGTACATGAATTTATTAATGCCCGAATCTCATAAATAGGACAAGTGTATAAAGAAACGGATAAACTAAAAGTTCTGAAAAATATCTATAAAATCTAAATATTGGAACGTAAACATATGTGTTTGTCGTTGACTGTACTTTAAATAGTGGTAGAAATTATATGAGCTGACTTTGAGTGCACGTAAACGTTTATTTAACTTATTTCCTTAGGTACCTTACTTGTGCACAGAATATCAAAAATATCGTCTAGTATCAAAACTATAATTCCTACTCCACAAAGTGTGACCAGCCCAAGATTTTTTTAATTTCCCGCCAAACATTTAAGTAAAATTTCAGTAGCCAGACTCTATTTCGAAAGAGATTATCCTATGAGCCCTAGCCCATTACAATAATTTGAACTTTACAGTAAAGGAAATTATGTCGAAATTGCATCTACGATTATTATTTTTGAAGATACGAGTAGCCCATCTAGCGTCGCATAGTTGAGCTACAATCACAGAAGTTCTGCTACCCCGCAACAGATGTCAACCTTATTACATTTAAGTAAAGTTGATTTTTGTACTAAACAATCAAAAAATCCTAGCGAAAATATTGAAATACTAGCTTTTGCCCGCGACTTCGTCTGCGTGGAATTAGTGACAGCAGCTAAAGTAGGTATAGCGCCTGGATAATGCTAATAGCAATCATTCAATATGCTCATTGCTTACTTCAATTATTAGGCAATGCCATTAACCCTTTCAATTCCACCCGCCTTTGCACTCTCTTCAGGAATGATATCCCTGATTTTCCCCAGGACTCGAACTATCTCTATACCAAATTTCAACTAAATCGGTTCAGCGGCTTAAGCGTGAAGAGGTAACAGACAAACAGACAGACAGACACACTTTCGCCTACTTAGCGATGATATGAAATCCCTCCTTGTAATTTTAAACGGATTTGTTTTCACATTGACATTGCTTAAGCGCCACCGTACTGAACTGACAATAGGGAGCATGCATGAACTATACAGCATAGGAGCCATCTGATTTTTGGCGCGAGACGTAAATGTGACGTTTATACTTCCAATGGGACCCACAAGATGGCAGAACCTACTATGCATAATATGTAGATGGTATAGCACTTGCTTTGATTAGGTTAGGTCTTGTTTTTGTTTGAAATCGAACTTGATATATTTTTAACGACGATGATGACACACGCTTAGTAACTCTGAAACATTGCTCTACACAACCTCACCTCAAGGGGCTCCCCGCGGTTTTCATCGATATTTGACAAGGTTTGAGCCGTTACTTCTACATTTACACTTCAGATAGAATTATAAGACAAATGGCTACCGATTCTTCAATCTTTAATCTCCATTCTTGTCTACCGGATTTTGAAACTAATGAATACTTATTTTTTTATGATTTTTTTAAACATTGTCTAAAAATAACACTTTTTTCGTAGCTGGATTGCTGTGAAGGATCTTACATGTACGAAATCTGCATATTTGGGTTTGTCTTTGACGTCTCTAAAAACTGGTCAGAGATGTAAATTTTAAAATAATTAACACAAAAGCTATGGCCTGAAAACCAGGTTGTTGGCCTAAAATTGTTCAACTTGATGTCGAATATCTCGAAGACAATGAACTTTGAAGTAAATATGGCATACTATATTGCTAAAAGTCGTTGCTATTATAGCTACAAAAAACAACGGATTGCACTCCGGGAGTGCCGACAGAAGTGAAAACTCAATGACTAGGCCAAAATGTCTGCAGCACTATGTATCCTCCTTTCTATTGAAAAACTTTAGTCCGAAATTGCTGGTCAGTGAGCTTGTTTAAAATTCAAATTTGTACAGTTAATTCTTTAAAATTCGAATAGAAATTGTAAAGTTACCTTGCAGATCTCGCATCTAAATATATTTGATCATGATATTTTGAGTTTTATTCACCATTACTAGAGTTCACTTTTATTAGCGATTTCATCAAGATGTAGCTTTATTGAATTATATTTGAGTGATATAAAGTTTGAATGTAACTGTGAGATCCTCGTATTTCAACCCGTACAAGATTAGAACCTTTTTCATGTAATGTCATTGAGTTTTTCTTTATTGATTTAATTGCCATCTATTTGAGTGGCCATCTAAACGTTACGATCACGTGATCGCTGTCTCAGAAAGTGCCCAACGCCGCTAAAGAAGTTCTCACTTTAAAAACATTAGAAAACTAAAGGATTCAGATCGAATGTCATTAGCGCCAAGGAGCCCCTTAACAACGAATTTTGAAAAACCAGCTTTTGCATTTTTTTTGTACTCGCATTGGGAACATTATAAAATACCTAAATGATTGGTAAATAAATAAATAGTCATTCACTTTTAAACATTTTTTTATTTCAGACATACACAGACGTACACTTATTCGAAGTCAAAAAACACATAAGTTCTCTTGATGATTTTCGGGTTGGTCACCTCTACGAACCACACCCCCGCGTCTTTCCAGATTAAAGTTTTCTGTTTAAGAGGCACGGAGAGGAATGATCTAATGTTGTGTTTTCTTAGCACCTCCAGCAAAAGCCCCTCCGCATGGTATCCCGAGTGTAACTGAAGGATGCTCCTCTCCTCCAGAAGTTCTTTGATCAGCTTCTTGAGATCGATCCGGGCCGCCTCCCACTTGTAAATGTCCACGTCAGGTGCCAGCGCCTCGATTGATGAGATGAATGCAATATTTGTTTAGTCGCTATCTCCACATTTATGATTGTACCCTAACCCCTTGTTACTAAACCACAGCCTCGCAACGAGTTCAATGACGTACTCCATTGTTATTTTCTGATTTTTTAATTAATTTTAGAAAGCGTATGCGTCAGTTACAGGTTGCAGGTATTGTGATCTCATTTATGATATTATAATTGGAACTGGTGGGGGGAGGGACTGGGAGGGGGAAATGACCAAACGAGATAGTCTTATGTAATCTTTCAGTAGGAGTAGCAGAGAAAGCGTTATTATTGTTTGTCCTTGTCACACACTCACATTTTTTTTAATTCCCCACAGTGAATTTAGTATGGTTTATGTTAGGTAACAAATAACCCGACCAAGTTACGTAGGTTATGCTTGATATGTTGTCAGGTATATTAAAACGTGTTTTCAATTTCTTCACTTTGCGTATGTCTTTGCATCTGTCCCTCACGGACTTTCTGACCTCTGAACTCTGACCTCTGACCATTCCGATTGAAAAGATTGAAGAGTATACCCCCAACATCGCATGAGTTTCATGACCATGTCGCATTACAGAATTACAGCATTAGTAAAATCTACTTTATTTCTAGTACTTAGAGTTAATAATCTTTCAAATAAGCTTCTCTCTATCTGTCAAATTCTACGGTGAATGGAAGTTTACAGTCACATACGACTTTTTGTTTTCGAACGTCACGGTCTACATCTCAACGATCGGCAACGCGCATGTAACATCTCGAAATTGCAGGCGTCCATAGGCTACGGTGACTGCTCACTACCAGACGGGCCGTGTGCTTGTTTGCCACCGATGTGGTATATAAAAAAAGAAAAAAACTTATTGAACCTTTTTGCAGTCGGCAACGCGCATGTAACAACTCTAAAGTTGCAGGCATCCATAGGCTACGTTGACTGCTTACCATCATGTGAGCCGGATGCTTGTTTGCCACCGACGTATTATTAAAAAAAAAAAAGTCTGGGCCTTTTTGCAGTCTGCAAACTACAAACTACATTTGATAACCAAAAGAGACAAAATCAACCGTAAATAAGTGTGCTAGAAACCCTAAATACTACATGAGCAGGGGGGCCGGAGGTGTCCCCTGTCGAGGTTTTCCTGAGGGTCTAATGATAATAATGATGATGATGATGATGATGATGTATAGGTTTCAAAAGTCTGAACTTGCAAGCGTCCAAAGGCTACGGTGGCTGCTTACCATCAGGTGAGCCGGATGCTTGTTTGCCACCGACGTAGTATATAAAAAAAAAATCTGGATCTTTTTGCGGTCGGTAAACTACAAACTCCATACATTTGATAAGCACAAGCGACAAAACCAACCGCAAATAAAAATGCATCCGTGGTAACAATAGAATTCGCAGGCGTCCATGGGCTACGGTGACTGCTTACTGTCAGGTGGGGTCGTTTGCTTGTTTGCCACTGACGTGGTATTAAAAAAAACGCCGATATAAGCCTCATATTTTAAAACAAAGTTATTGAATCTTTGGGCAGTCGGCAGCGCGCTTGTATCCACCCTGGAGTTGCAGGCGTCCAAAGGCTACGGTAACAACTTACCATCAGACGGACTGTATGCTTATTTGCCACCAATGTGGTATAATAAAAGAAAAACCCCTTTACGGTTGGTAAACTACAAACTCCATACATTCGATAAGCACAAGCGACAAAACCAACCGCAAATAAAAGTGCATCCGTGTAAACTATTGAATTCGCAGGCGTCCATGGGCTACGGTGACTGCTTACTGTCAGGTGGGGTCGTCTGCTTGTTTGCCACTGACGTGGTATTAAAAAAAACGCCGATATAAGCCTCATATTTTAAAACAAAGTTATTGAATCTTTGGGCAGTCGGCAGCGCGCTTGTATCCACCCTGGAGTTGCAGGCGTCCAAAGGCTAAGGTAACAACTTACCATCAGACGGACTGTATGCTTATTTGCCACCAATGTGGTATAATAAAAGAAAAACCCCTTTACGGTTGGTAAACTACAAACTCCATACATTTGATAAGCACAAGCGACAAAACCAACCGCAAATAAAAGTGCATCCGTGTAAACTATAGAATTCGCAGGCGTTCATAGGCTACGGTGACTGCTTACTGCCAGGCGGGGTCGTCTGCTTGTTTGCCACTGACGTGGTATTAACAAAAAACGCCGATATATGTCTCATATTTTAAAACAAACATGATGGGCCTTTTTGCAATTTCATAGCGGATGTTTTTGGAACTAACTAGCGGTGTCCACTGACGAGGCGCCACTAGGGATATCTATTCATTTAAGCGATTCAACAACTCACATACAAAGTGGAGACATCTATTCATTTCATAGCGGATGGTTTTGAAACTAACGTTGCGCATACATACTGTCGCCCTCTGGCAGGAGAATTTTAGAACTAACGTTGCGCATACATACTGTCGCCCTCAGGCAGGGCTGGTGGGGATTTTTGGAACTAACGTTGCGCATACATACTGTCGCCCTCCAGCGGGGCTGGCGGAAATTTTAGGAACTAACGTTGCGCATACATACTGTCGCCCCCAGGCAGGGCTGGTGGGGATTTTAGGAACTAACGTTGCGCATACATACTGTCGCCCCCAGGCAGGGCTGGTGGGGATTTTTGGAACTCACGTTGCGCATACATACTGTCGCCCCCAGGCGGGGCTGGTGGGGATTTTTAGAACTAACGTTGCGCATACATACTGTCGCCCCCAGGCAGGGCTGGCGGATAATTTTGGAACTAACGTTACGCATACATACTGTCGCCCTCAGGCAGGGCTGGCGGGGATTTTTGGAACTAACGTTGCGCATACATACTGTCGCCCCCAGGCAGGGCTGGCGGATATTTTTGGAACTAACGTTGCGCATACATACTGTCGCCCTCAGGCAGGGCTGGTGGGGATTTTTAGAACTAACCTTGCGCATACATACTGTCGCCCCCAGGCAGGGCTGGTGGGGATTTTTGGAACTAACGTTGCGCATACATACTGTCGCCCTCTGGCGGGGGCTTTTTAGAACTAACCTTGCGCATACATACTGTCGCCCTCCAGCGGGGCTGGCGGAAATTTTAGGAACTAACGTTGCGCATACATACTGTCGCCCCCAGGCAGGGCTGGTGGGGATTTTTGGAACTAACCTTGCGCATACATACTGTCGCCCCCAGGCAGGGCTGGTGGGGATTTTTAGAACTAACGTTGCGCATAGACAGTGGCGCCTCTAGCGGGGAGTAGAGTGAACTAACCAGCGGCGCATACATACTGTCGCCCTCCGGCGGGGCTGGCGGATATTTTCGGAACTAACGTTGCGCATAGACAGTGGCGCCTCTAGCGGGAAGTAGAGTGAACTAACCAGTGGCGCCATCTAGCGGAGACCTTTGGAACTAACGTTGCGCATAGACAGTGGCGCCATCTAGCGGGGAGTAGGGTGAACTAAATTGTCACTACCTTACGCATACATACTGTCGCCCTCTGGCGGAAAAGTTCTGATCTCGGAGCGGCATAAACACACTACTTCTAACCAACATACAAAAAATATAGAACTACATCACGCAATGTTTTTTAGAACATTATTTGTAAGATTTGACTGGTCTATATTGACACTGATAGATCGAAATTAGAATAGATAGAACTTACTAGACGAATTAAATGTTGAATAGCCAAATAAGAGCCAAATAATATTAAAATGTCAGCATGTAGCTGAATCTCATCTTCAGCGAGTCTTGTACGAAGGTTTCATTAAAGTTGTCGTTTTAACGAAATGCCTCCTACTGGAGTAAAGCAATGAAACCGAGTAACAGTTGGAGCAACTGTCTAGAAACGATTGAAATTACTCACATGGTTGTATAATATAAGCTGATGCTCTGTTTTTTAGTTCCTGGGACGCCCCTCGGGAAGCCTCTAACCGTCTCGGAAGGCCTCTTAATTAAAAATATGTTAACATCCAAAAGCCCCAGGCTTGATACTGAAATAACGCCTGTGTATACTCGTAGTATGGATTGGTTTTTATTATATTACCCAACGATGATTAAAATTAAGGGCCATTTTTATTTTTATTTATTTAGAGCAGCCATTCTCAAAGTGTGTTCCGCGGAACCCTAGGGTTCCGCAAAGCCTCTGTTGGGGTTCCGTAATAATAAGAATATACTTGTAATAATAAGAAAAAAACCAGCTCTTCTATAGGTATATCTGGTCCACAGTGATGAACTAAAATTTTTAATTTGGGGTTCCGTCAAATATTTCGCTTGCCGAAAGGGTTCCATCACCAAAAAAGTTTGAGAACCGCTGATTTAGAGGTTTATCATACATAGTAGGTACGATACACAACGAATTGATGTGGAGTATTGTTTGTAACTATAAAAAATATTTGTGTTGGGATTCAATGAAAATAACATACCTATGTACCTACGTGCACAACGTAATGTAAATATGTACCTTACTATGTTATGTATTTCAAAATGTACACTATTTGAAATTCATGAGTGTTTATTGATCCTTGCATTTGTGTCAGTTATATATGTAAAGTTAGACCAAGAAAAGTCTGCAGTGATTTTGATAGCCCACGCAATACAAGTGTTATTTATACGTCATAATTTCATAGAAGTTTGACGTTTAAAATATCGTGAATATTATGCAAAATATGTAGGTAGGTTTTCATCAGAGCATTACGGAAAACTAGTTTTAACTAGAGAACGGGTTTTGACTTAAAATGGGGTTTTATGGAAACTTATACAATCATAAAAATAAAAATTATTATATCTAAATTCATAAATTATCTACGATGCTTAATAAAGCAAAGTTTCAAAACGATACGCTAATTAATGATTATGCCAGCCTTATGGGCACTCTACCGCAGGGGACAGATCTGGGGGGCCTAAGATAGGTGGATATGTTTTAAATATTTATTAATTTATTTTATTAGCTTTAACTTATTTAGTTTATACTTAATTTTAATAATAGTTTATAAGTTTTGTTATTGAATAAATCTTTTTATTACAAAAAGGTGACCTGGGGAGCATTTTTTACCTATAAGTTAATTTAAGATCTGTTAAATTTTAGTTTTAATTTTAATGTTGTTTTTATTATCATTTTGTTTGTTATTGGTAAATAAAATAATTTACTAGCAGAGTTTTGTTAGATATTATAATGTATGGGATATTATGAAATAAAATGTATTTACATGCATAAATTAGAAGTTAGTTAAAATCGATAGGTATGCAAGATTTTATTAACATAGTTGGTTACAAGTTACAAGTGAAGTGTGTGTTGAAAAGTCGCATCTATTTTAAATGTCGTCTTGAAAACTGTCCGTTTACAAGCTGCAAATGCAAAAGTGGAGAAATAATTTATGTAACGTTCTGAACTGCCACTAGACACTAGAGAACTCAAAGGAAATAGCAACCTCTTTGCTGTACACTTTTCTTGAGAGAATTTTAACTTGGCCAAGGTTTACATGAAGCTATATAAGGTACGAAAAGATTGCAATGCAAATAAGTATGAACTCATATGAAGTGTTTCCTTATTTAAAGCATAGATTACAAACAACGTTAGACGTTATGAGGAAATTGGTCTTTTTCCGGCTTTTCTTACACATTTTATGAATAATAATAATAGGTTGCGAAAATCGTGCTTTATCGCATCAGTAAGTAGTCGGTGTAATAATATATTATTATAGCATCACACGAGGTGTTATTGGTTCACTGTAGTAGTAACTACTTGGTACAAGTTACAGTGAGCATCAAAAGTAGCATACCTATCAGACTAATAAACATCAAAAGTGTTATTACCATTCTCTGATAGCTTAACCCTTCGTATGTCTAAGCACTGATCAGTGCGAACGAATTTAAACCTATTGTATTTAACGAAGGATTTCAATTCGAGCGCACTGATCAGTGCTTACAGACAGATGTAAGGTTAAGGCTGCGTCGATCGTCCAGTGGCGCCCTCATTAGATGCAAACTGTTTTCTAATAAACCAATTAATTTATGTATAAATCAGTATATATCGATATTGTTGTCCTACTGATTCCCCAACTATATTTTGCTTAGTTTTTGCTTGAGGTATCACGTAAACGGAAAAATGTGGCCACCATTTTCCGTTAAATGGATAAAGCAAACAATTAAGCAAATCCGCAATACAAAGGTAGTCTACGTATAATTGGCTGGTTTATGGTTATCCGTACATATATAGGCCTTAGAGGATATAACTAAACGGAGTAGCCATTAACAGGCGTTCCCCTCTGTCGAAAATAGGTGGCCAATGGTCATACACATTGTATGGACTAACGTTTATCTGACATGACTATTTTTACGTTACGTATACGTTTGACGTGCCCCTCCCCCGCTAAAATCGGCAGACAATTTTGTACCGAAAATTACAAACATAGCGTCTCCGTTTAGAATAGAATAGAATAGAATAGAATGTTTTTATTCGTGACAAAACTTAATAGATAAAACAACAGGTAATACTACCACGGTCACGAAATGTTCCCGACTCAGCAGGTAGCTAGCCTAAAGGCTAGCGCTGGTCTTCCGTCGGGGCCATGGACTTTTACGTCTAAATTATAAAAGAACACATTATGACTACAATATTACATAATAAAACTAAAAATTACAGTTAATATGACAGTTAAAATGAGTGGCGGTTGTAGAAGAGACGAAAAGCAGTAATACTAGGAATGCGTTGTAACATAAATATTACAATCTTTAAGATAAATACATAAATTAAATAAATATAAAGAAATTTAGTTGTTGATAAGAACGCCCTCTCTGTGTGCTTCACAAAACGATTAGGCTCACCTATGAACCCAACTCGTGCGCAAGCGAATTTAGCGAATTAGATAAGTAATTAGTTCAGGTGTAATCCGCAACCGTGATAACCGCATCACAGAGGATGCTGCCTTTTTCGATACGAACGGCGAGGTGACCAGAAGAGCGCTGAATCATAAAATTCCAAAATGAAGTTAAAAGATAGCTATAGGCCACAATTCTGGCAACTAAAGTCATCTCTACGTTAATCATGTTAAATATAAAGTAAAACTGGAGAAGTCGTCGCATTCATGAACACTTAAAATCCCAAAACTGTAAGTACTGTTATATAACCTCAAATGTCTAGCACGTTGGCTTTGCAAGATTTCTTTGGTTCTACAGCTGGGTTTTGCCTTGTTGTAGGGGTCCTTAGGTTGACCTGACAACGATTTCGAGGGATGAGCTCCGGCCGGCATCTGGTGTCCGAGCTGGTCATCCACGTCACCACTTAACCCTGGACCTGCTTCCTGGAGGCATCGGCGTCTGCGTAGTGGATTCCGTATGTGTAATAAATAAAGAGTGTTCGCAAGTGCTTTAGGAACAATCCAGGTTAGTTAAAAACTTAATTTGAACTTTAACTCAACGTCAGTGGACAATAAAAGTGTAGCTGTGTGACCCAGTGTGAATAAAGACTTTCTCCAGAATTTCTACTTCTTTTCATTTACATTACAACCCAGTAAAGGCGCCCTGAGGTTAAATATTAACAGTTTCATGCCTACGTTGTTGCGACCCGGTGAAGTACCAGTGGAGCTGATTTCAACTGTTACAGCGTCAAGGCAGGCCTATGGAACTCTCCGCGCGAGCTCGGATTTATACCTACGAATCTGCTCCCGTTCCCGGTAGAAAAGCAAGCCAGTTGGTTGCCACACGCGCTCACGTACGCACGTCACCGCGCGCCGCACTGTCAATTTTTACGATAGTTACAAGCTACGTAGTAGGTACCTACCTACTATTGAATTTCTTTAATTAAACATGTAATGTTTATTATGTACGACAAAAGTATAGTTTTAGATATCTATGTATTTGAAGTAGGTAGCAAATTTTTTATTTATTTTGGTAAATGTTTATTTTAACGACAGTAAGTTAACTTTACACCGGAAAGTGCCTACTCATTTTTGCTCTGGTTAACTTATAATTAATTACCTGTATTCATGGGGTTTCTATTATTTTTCTTTATTGTGTAACATTAAACTACATAATTCTTGCTGAGATTATTGCGCGGTTTATAAAACGGCGTAAACACAGCGGTTACTGCAGGGACATATGTCCTTTTAAAATGATTATTTCGCAAACACTAACGCATAATTAGAATATTATTTAGGTATAATTTAAGATTTAGCCTTCCTTTTATTTCACTCCGCTGTTTAAGTAGGTACCTATTTATTTATCATTTCTAAGCGTCAGCAACCCTAGCGTTGTGCCGGTGCGCGCGGTGCGGGGAGCGGCGCGCTGAAGGTCACTCCATTGTATTTTTGTGTAGGTATCAAAACGGTAGGTATTTGCGTTTTGTTTGACCGATAAGTATCTGTTCGTAAGAACTATTATATAATCTGTGGTCAAGGGTGCTTAAATGTAGCTATGTGCGTTTGGTTCTATCCTCTAAGACATAGGCTGTAGCAGTGGGAAGACACTCCTGACTTCGGTCGAACTCGGCTCCGTTCGGCTCAGCATTGCTCCGAGCAATTATTAGGGTTGGCACCACTTGACTTCCATTTGCGTGCACGACCACAGATAAGATAACCACATGAATTTTGACAAACCCGAAATAGCCGAAAGGGATAGTGCCATATATTAGAAAGTGATAGCATGATTCCACCCTGAACCGCTGACAAACTTCGAGTTTGTAGGAAGTGTCCTTTCTGCACGGTAGTACTATTTCTTCTGCGGCTGTAGTGCGGTTGACCAGCGCGGCTCGCAGCCCTCGTGTTCGCGTGCCGCCGGTGCGTGTGCAGATTGAAAACGTATAACCGCTAATATACCACCGCCTAATGCTAATATATAGTACTTAAGTAGTAAAGCTCTTCTTTGAATAATTTTATGGTTTAGACTCCCTTAATTATTTAAGTTCATAATGGTTTCGGAGAGACTGACTGCGCCTGGAGTGACTTAATACAAGTGAATCTCGTAAAATTATTCAATGTTAGTATGTCTCACAACAGTTTAAATTCGATTTAGGTCTTCTGTTAAAATTGTGGCTTTTAATATAGTGCTTCTGCTATAAATGCTTGAGATAAAAGCGTAGCAC
Organism: Cydia fagiglandana; assembly: GCF_963556715.1. NCBI lineage: Eukaryota > Metazoa > Arthropoda > Insecta > Lepidoptera > Tortricidae > Cydia > Cydia fagiglandana. The sequence continues at coordinate 7,957,854 of NC_085947.1, forward strand.
CATATAAAGGATGACTGCCGTATTCGAACTTCAAGATATTCACAAGAGACGACACGTATTAGATCCATTCTAGATACGTTATAGTTTAGATATCAACTAGTTCTCTTTTGCAGCGCAATTTGGGCAACCAATGTCACTTTTACGTTAGATAGAGTCAGATATCTATTAGATGTGAATTGGATCTCTAAGTTATATCCTGTGAAAATCATTCAAGAGTATCTCCAGAATCGCGCAAATATCAAATTTGACAGGTTAGATCTTAAACATATCGTTTTTGTATCTTGGTGATGTCTAAAAGATATCTAAAAGATGTCTATGTTAAAATCCGAATCGGGCCCTAACTCACGTTAGACCGGACCGGAGCTTCCGGCGCTTCGTTTTCTATGGAAAGCACCACGTGATCACCGATCAGCCGTCATAGAAAATGACATGTCGGACGCCCCGGCCCGGGTACAGCCCGGTCTAGCATGGGTCATCCTTAATGTAGACGTCAAAAAGCACCGTCACTGCCCACTGTCACATGTAATGCCATTTTTAAACTTACGAGTACGTCATTAGCAATAGAGGTGACAATGGGGTTGTCATCTATAAAAAACACATTAAAACATTAGCACGTCGAGCACTGACTGTCTGTGACTCACTGGTACGCAGTGGCGGATTTGCAGTCATTGCCGCCCTAGGCCCCAGGCACTGTAGCCGCCCCTTTCAAGGCACCCATAATATTGACTACATTTTAAGTTATTCCTTGTTACCCTCAGCGAATTGTTTGTCACAATTTGCCGCCCCTAAATATCTTGCCGCCCTAGGCCCGGGCCTACTGTGCCTTAGGGCAAATCCGCCACTGCTGGTACGTTTATTTTACTGAAAATGGAGTAGGTAAGGCACTTTGATATTACTCAAATTACTCATAAGTAATCGAATGACATGCGATTTGAGTAGATGCCTAGGTACCCATGTTCATTCATCGGTGGATTAGGAATTTCTTTACAACGATAGTATTCCACAAGCAACAAGTACCTTCTTACATACAATTGGGGTGGGTACAAATCCGTAGGAAAGCTAGATAACATTTGGCTTGCTTTTCCTAAAAGGATTGCAAGATAAGTAAAGTACCTATTTAAATAAGTTCATTCAATTGAAATAAAACAAAACTTGGTTGTGGTGAATTTATGTAGTATAAACTTTTAATCGCTATTAACACTTAAATCCTTATCTCAAATATTAGTAGGTACGTATTTTATAAGTAGGTACCTATTCAAATATCTCTCATATATGAATCGCACTTAATAGCCGCTTTCAATGGCGCTGAGGTGATTTCGTGGGATTCAGGAGCCTAATTCAATTTACGGTTAATGTGAGTAAAATTGCTATTACGGTTAAAGGGTTAGTTCAACGTCGGGACCGCATAAGTAAACTTTAATAATTTAGTTCATTCTCGTATTTAATTGTGTTTATAAAGCTTTTAATTTAGATGCTTACAGACCATAGAAAACCGCCTAGGGGTTAGTCTGTGTTACAGACAAATATTACGAAAACTCAAAATAGCCTATTCATACAGGTGGTAGTCGACATGTTCAATTTATTTGTTCAATGTGTATTTTGTCTCATATTTTGCCAAATGAGAAACTGAGACGAAATGACCTTAGACCAAGATATTGGACAGATGGAATACCACCCTAACCGACGATTTTTTTATAACGGTTACGACGACGACGGGAAGGGGGGGGGGGGCTGGAGACTAGCCGTTAGCGACCCGATTAAGCCGATAGCCGCGTTTTATTAATTAAATTTATTATTTCTATTGATTTAAGTAAATAAAAATATATAAAAAAGTCAATCAATTCAAATAATTCCTGACATTTTCGTGTTCCGTCCCCATTCCTGACAAAAGGCCAACATTCTTGATATGTCAGGAAAATTCCTGTCATCAGGTAACCCTATTCTCGAGTGAATATAAAATACCTACATACGCTTGTTACACAGGTTTGGTGTTATGGAATCTTCTATTTATCTTCTTCAATAAGGTTGGTACTGTACTACTGTATATAGATATTATGCAGCAATCCTTTATCTAATAAGTTGAGTCCTATTTTCAAGTTTAATTTTTATTCACTTGCCGTTGACTTTTAGTCCTCAGGATTAACTTTACTGGTCCCCTATGGTCTGTATATAAGATACAAATTTGGTCACGTTTACGTACTTACGGTCGTAAACGCCAGGGATACTAAAACGCGGGGGCGGCATTTTAGTCGCAGTTTCGTGATAATCGCCCCTCTTTATTTTATTACTCGTACAGGGAAATCGGTAGGGGCTAATATCCCGTATAACACGATAAAGGGCTGTGGTTTGTGCAATCTCCAGCAATAAGTCAAAAGTGCGTAGCCATTATTCCCGATCGAATTTTTCCCCACAAGCGTTAGTTCCGCGTAGCGTTAGTTCACAACTTAGCTAGACGGAGCCCCGCTTCGCGGGGCTCCTATTTCTGGGCGGTTTGCCCTTCGGGCATCTGAAGCTACCTAACGAACCTAACCTACCTAACCTATTAATTTAGTGTGACGTCCATGAAAAGTGGGGAAAAGTGCGACCGGGAATAATGCTACGCGGAACTAACGCGAGTGGGGATAAATGCGATCGGGAATAATGCTACGCGGAACTAACGCTTTTGGGGCACTGATCTAACTACTCTCATTTGTTCAGTATAAAGATAATAATATACTACATATAATAATATTCCACATAAATTTCCGTTTAGGCGACGATGGAAAGATTCGTGGCCGTATGAAGCAAATTAAAATTGCTTTCATTGCACCAGTTCTCGACATGATAATAAATAACACCTTGCTGTCACCTCTATTGACAATGACTTAAGTTTCAAGATGACATGTACTGGGACCGCGTCGAGCACCAGTACGTTTACCCAAAGACATATGTATCTTCGTATAAGATGAATAAAGTCTAAGGAAAAAACGTGCCTCGGAAATTAAGAAAAAGTCATTCTCGGATAGATGCCGCACACACCTTTAGCCTATGCTCAGCTAGATAGCGTGACGACACCGTTTCATATTTAACAATTTTAACACATAGATATCAGTGAATGAACATGGATCAAATTTATATAAAAATACTTAATAAAATCATTTATCCATATATATACATTTTTTTGATAATTTAATACGTTTTCATTTTGAGTTTTAGTCGTGTGTCGATAGATGGCAGTAAATTTACAGTGACTACAAAATTTACTATGACAGGACCCCTCTATACTATCTATTCTCTTTGCTACTACTACGATATCGTAATACTACGATAAAGATTTACAAATCAAAACACTCGATACTATAATTTTTTATAACAGTTAACGAGCTTTCTGGGCATTTCCATTTAAAGTTGTACCATGACTCACTTGACGAGTTGAAAATATAATTTGGATTATTTGGTACTTTTTTATGTGATTCTAGGAGTAAATATATTCTAGTTTACGAAACACAAAAGAGAATCGTTATATTTTTAGCATAAACCAGTTAAAATTAATATTTAATAGGATGAGGGAGGTTTTTTGCGGTCCGTTTGGTTACAAATGGTTATTGAAATAGTCAATAAAAGACATACTTGAAGCAAATGTTTTTATGTTTAAAGCATAATAATGTTAATAAACAACCTAAAAACAATCATCATTGACCAATTTAGAACAAACATTTTTCATAAAAGGAAATTTTAGGTGGTTTGGTTACGAGGTGGCCCCAAATCGTACGATATTTTTAGGTTTATTAAATAGTTATTGGCATTACTGCCATGTGACGAATAACAATAATTAGAATTACCAAAACTAAAGATTATTGTCAAAAAAATTTAATATTTTAGCTTATAAACTTTGAATAAACAATAAAAAATACTTTTGAAATCAAGGGGACATTTCCAAATGGACACCCATGTACCTTAATGGACAAAGTAAAGACGAGATCACAATAATCAAAAATTTACACAAATACTCAGCGATTAAAAAAAGGACTACAAAATATGTACCAAAATCAGTAGATAAGGTTTTAAACATAAGAAACTCAATATTACTTAATAAAATATGACTTATTAATTGCATATGAATTAAATAAGTATAGACAAAGTCACGGTAAAAACTATACATACTCAATGTGCGTGCGACTTTACCGTGTCCGTTTGGTTACATTTTTCTAGTCCGGCTATATGTTACGCTTCAAATTGTAACCAAAAGGACGTAACGATTTGTCTGATCCAGAATTAAATCTATTCAAAATAATACAAAACTAACCGCAATGTTCAACTTATGTGCTTGATAAATAACTATATGAAACCTGGTTTTATTTAATATTAACAGTGTTTTAGTTACTTAAGGTTCAAGCTGCATAAACAGTTGAACAAAACGGACAAAACATTGAGTAAAATTACCGGTCACACACCAGCCCGCCTTGGAGGTTGCGAATTGACTGTTATAAATCAAATTTGACGTTTAAACAAGCTTTATCTATGGTCACAGGGTTTCCAGGATGAAAAAAAACCTAAAATGTTGGTAAAAAGTATTTCGCTAAGTAGCGAAAACTGCGTAACCAACCTGGACTATGTCCGTTTCACCATTTCGCGGGGACAACGTTTTTATCGAAATTAAACCCTATTATTGGTGTTTTTAAAGCTCTTTTTCATCAATAACACATTTTTCAACATTTAAACTATGCCAGGAATGCATTACTTGGTGTTGCCTTCATAGAAAAAACATGTGAAAAAGTCCATCAAAAATTGAAGTCGGTGAAGGGGACAGTACTACAGAGTGATTTTATCATATCTAAAAACCTGATTTTAAGTAAGAAAAAAGTGATTTATTGTGCATTAAACTTAATAAATGATGTGTCTATATAATATATTTCAATAAAAAACATCATTTGCCTAGTTAAAAAATTCGTCTTAAGAGTAAAACGCAAAAAATGTAAGGGGACATGCGAAAAACTCGAGGGTACAACTTTAAATGGAAATGCCCTTCTATTAAGGCCTATTACCTAGATGCAACTAAGTAGCAATGTCGAAGTTCGAGAACTTTATAAGATGGCGTTAATATTAATATTTAACAAGTTAACACATATCAGTGAAAGAATATTAGATCGAAGTCAAATGGCGTTCTAACAGTTTTAATCGTCTGCCGAAAGATGGCAGAAAATGTACTGTAGCTACATAATTTACCATGACAGTAACTCTCTATTTCAAATTCTCTTTGCTTCATCCAAGGCACACTGCTTACTATAACATCATCTCTAAGCTCTCATACAGTCTATAACAACCGTAATAGTTAGTATAAAAAGTCTACGGTCAAAGTTAGCCTACGCTGTGGCTTCATAATCCCCCGTTAGACCGATTATATCGCCGATAGGCCACAATGTACGAGTAAGTAGTTTTACAGTACTTTGATTTACTGTAAAAGATAACCAAACACAGGAACATTGGTTAATTTTTATTGTACAAGATAAATCACAATAAATTATGTCGTGACTTAATTTGTCGCTGTTGGTTCACTCTTTAGTTAAAAAAATAAATATCAGACATGACAATGTTACCAAATCATAAATGCTTTAATTGCAGTAATACCGCGGTTCCAGCATACCGTCCTGGCTTGGTTGTGTTCTCCTTTCCCGTCAGATCACCACCATGCCCTTTTTAACTTGATAGTTTTATATTCCTACTTAGGGATTTCTCGGTATAAAATAATATGAAACGATTAGTTGAATGAAAATGGTCTCGCTATAAAATATTATACTGGTTATGACTTGACTGTGGAATAACAAACTCTATGCTAACGTCGTGGTTGTCGCCGGCTTGCTTGGGCGCCTGCCAGGTCGCGCCGGACCATGAACTTTATTAGGCAGACGGCCCTCTCGATTTACACCCCAATATATTTGCATCTGCGGCCATAAGGGGGGCGCTAAACGATTAAGTTTGTCGAGCAAGATGCTGCACAGTGTCCAAGAAAGTTGGCAGAAAAGTTCTTCGAGGCGCAGCAGAACGGAAATTTCACTTTGACAATTGGAGACACTCGGATTTAGGAGTGGAATGAAGGAAATTAAATAAAACTTAAGTAATATCCGTCGCATTCATGTATCTTAAAGTCAATATAATGGTAACAAAAAGTTCCTAGTATGACGGATATTATATGACTGTTTATATGAGTTGCTGAGTGTACGCAATTCCGCTGTGGACGTAGTTCACCATCATGCTGACCCAAGAGGAGAGCGTGGCGACGACACCAGCGTCCTCGGGCGTGTTCACCGTGATGGAGACGACGCCGTTGTTAAAGATCTCGCCGTTGACCTGGGGACTGTCGGCAACCTCGGGAAGCTCCGCGACGGCAACCGGTTCCGGGGCCACTTCGGGGGCGACTTCAGGGGCAGCGGGCTCAGGCAGCTCGATCGGGGCAGGGACGACCTCGGGGGCAGCGGGCTCGGGCAGGACAACAGGCTCAGGAGCCACCTCTGGTGTAGCAGGCTCAGGCAGTACGACGGGGTCGGGGATAACCTCAGGGACAGCGGGCTCAGGTATAACTACGGGCTCAGGCACCTGAGGAGTACCAGGATCCGGCAGCACGATGACCTCAGGGACCTCAGGGGCAGCAGGCTCAGCAATCTCAGCAGCTTGTTCAGCTTCGGCGGCCATGGCAGCCTCGGCTAGTCCTTGGGCGGTGAACGGGTGGAGAGCGTTAGCGACGGCGGCCACCTCTCCATCCACGATCTCCTGCACTTTGACGTCGACGATGTGCCCGATGTCCAAAGCCTCGCCCTCGGCTAAGCCGTTGACGACCACCTCCACGGCATCTCCGGAGGGATCCGTCGGGATGGGGTTGGCGAAGCCCACCGCAACGAACAAAGTCAACAGTAGAAGTTTCATGGTGTTTTGCTTACCTAAAATAAACATTACTAATATTAGGTAGTAGGTCGAAGTAGAGATACGTTTTCAATAGTATCGAACTATAGAAGTAGGATAGTATATCATTGAATAAACTTGAGCTTAGGGTTTGTAATACGGTCCTAACTTGTGAGAAATGGTTGACTGGTAGAGAATGCCTATACCGGCATTAAGTCCGCCTGTTGTACTTTTTGTATGTGCAATAAAGTTTAAAATAAATAAATCGACTCAAATACAATTCGTATAAAGCCGGTTCTCCACCAAGCGCACGCGCTCGCGAGGCAGCCTCGGATGCGTGGCTGGCGAGCCTGGCCTCACGAGGCAGCCTCGTGGTTTAGCCCGGAGATACTGAGGCGAGCCTCGCGAGGCAGACCGAGCCATCAGAAGTCCGAGCCAATTCACGATGGATAGTTGTGTAATTTCTGCTGCTGCTATTTTTCTAGTGGCTTATTGTTTAAAAAAGAGGAAAACTCACATTTTAAGAAAGTATCAACAAGACGCTGGTGGATAAAAAAACTTTATGAGCATCGCAATCAACACGGAAATATATTATTTCAAGAATTGTGACTTGACAAAACCGTACATAATTTAACCGTACATAATTTCAAATTCTTCAATGCATGTAGCATTGAAGAATTTGAAAATTTGTGCTCATTGTTGACTGAGAAAGTGAAAAAGTGACGACACAAGTTAGTTACAGAGAAGCAATAACTGTGAGAGAACGAATTTTAATAACTAAGATGTTTAGCAAGCGGAGACTCTTATATCAGTTGGCAATTCTTATTTCGAGTCCGAAACTAGAGTATTTCAAAAATGCATTTCCTTAGACATTTCCCTCCAACAGTCTTCACTCGTAAATTTATTTAAATGTTTTGGATCTTTGGGATCCTACAACACCTTATGTTCACCATATAGTTGAATTAAGCAAATCGACTGTTCTTGAGAGTTCATAATTATTAAAATTATATTCGCGCTCGCGAGCCAAAACCACCACCAGTCCACACCGAACGAGCAGCGCACACCGAGGCACCTTTGAGCATGTCGCATTTACCGACAGCGGACGGCTCGACCCCGAGGCACGCTCGGCCGAGCCAACGTGCGCCCGAACGGCCCCGAGGCACGTCCACACAGACCGAGCCTTTGGCTCGCGAGGCTGCCTCGCGGGCGCGTGCGCTTGGTGGAGACGCGGCTTAAGGAGTTGAACTCCGTTGTTTCAATAGATAACTATCTATATATTTAAATGATAGATTATATTGAGCATGTTATGAATATGTAAGTAGTTTCTTAAGTTGTTGTTAAAAGATATTTTATTGTTGTATAAAATCTACCGCGGATGGAGTATCGAGACAAACCTTACTGGTTTAACGATACTTTTGTAATTAAGCTTAGATATTGTGTTGTAATTACCTGAAAAAAAAAAAAAAAAAAAAAAAAAAAAACACAATATTTTCTCTTTCATAAATTAAACCTTAGCCCTTAAGATACACAAAATAACGGCAGTCCTTAATATTACCTACAATATATTTCAACAATACATTATATCTGTTATTTGACAGTATTTATAATTTTATGTCAATATTATTATACATTAATCGTCTTACCTGCGCTCTTGACGAAGGATATAAGCCGTATGGCACACAACCCAATTTCGCTTTAGGTAAATTTTGTCCCAACATCAAAGCCGATAGGTTAATCTCCATGGATTTAGATCGGCCAGCTCTATAAAAATGTAATGGTGATATATAAGCAATAAACCGATAAGTAATAACTACCTTTGTCAATGATAAAACTTCTATTGTCCTGTTAATAATTAGATATCGGCTCCTACCGTATCTAAATTAAACAATTAATTTTAGGGACATATTTACAACTTTAAAGTAAATATACATAGAACCATAGAACGTTTTCTAATTACATGTCCTTGAAAACAAATGTAACCACAATTCTCGTTAAAGTTTCTTCTTTTTTTTGTAAATCTCAATTAAGTTTCTTCTTAATTATTTTTCACCACACCAGCTCGGAAAGAATTACTTTACACTTCAAAAACGAATAGCAAAGTTGCATTTTATCCACATGTGAGGCAAAGTAATCAAATGCAAATTTTGAGTTGTTTTCTTATGTTTGCTGGTAGAATTGACTTTTAAATGATGATTTTGGATGATAAATATTTAATAACATTCATTTGGATTTGATTTGGTTTGATTTTACATTTAATATTTGCTTCGGGTTGGTGTGGTGAAAAATTTTGTGTTTCACTCGGGGGCAAATTTTGTTTAACCCTCGTGCTTTGAAACCCTCGCAACGCTCAAGATTCCATTTTATTACAGGTAAGTTCGTTTAATTTCCAATTATTATTACGCTGCACAAACTTCTTCAATGATAATTATTTACTTGTAGTAGGCGTAATATCATTCAGCCTCTGGCCATGTTAATTTTTTGGTTCAATTTTGGAATCTTTCGCTTGCTCGGGTATCAATATTAGCACGAGCGGTTAAACAACAACTTTGCCCCCTTGTAAAACAAATAAGTATGATTAGATATATTAGTGACCTAGCCGTTAATTTTTCCAGTCAGACAAAATAGCTAATCTATAGCAAAATATTAAGCATCATCACCGTCCATATTTCATTCAACGAATCAACCAAGTCATCTAAATACATTATTCGAACAATATTAGTCTCTATTCCAACTAAATAGGGTGGAAATAACCTAAGCATATGGAAGATATATCGTTCGACCGATATCTACTAGCTTCAGTAAGACAAATATTGGCCAAGACTGCAGCGTCCGAGGGCATATTATGCTTATCGGATTTGCAATGATTGAATAGGAGCTAGCAAAACTAAGTATACCTACTCGTAAACTTGAAATCGATCCAAATATTTGTTTTATTGATGGTGGAAATTAAATGGTTAATGTGTGCACAACCCGTAGTGGAGACGATGTTTTTCGAAATTGTCACACTAATCATAAAACTTTGACTGATATCTTGCTTAGTTAAGAAAAGTTGAAGAAGTAACTGCGAAAAATCAAGATCTGAAGAAAAATAGAAAATGGAGAAATCAAGACGAGAAGTGCTCAAAGACTTCTCCAGCAGATAAGCTGTGCGCTTGTTTGCTATTCCGTAATAAAATCGCTAAATTGCAAAACTTTTAACTAACATAACATGTTATGTTATGTGTTCCTTACGTATAAGGTAATATAAACAACGTAATACGATAATGTTAAATATTTTATGAGTTTATTGACTTAATCAATTTTATCATACAATCACATCATAAAGTGACGTATGCTAGCGACTGATAGTTTCAAGTTCTTTATTTGCGTTCATGTTGTACAATATGGGTATTAAATAACAAATGAGTTGTTTCAAACATGAGCCCTGCAAGGGCATAGCATTATTACTTAACCTAACTTATACCTAATACAAATAAAAATGTAAAATTGTAATCTTATTAGAATAGGTACATCTTAAAACTATCTATGTGTAACATATTGAATATAAAATAACTTATTAAAATAAACTAAAACTACAAAGAAATTAAAATTAATACTAAAATAAAAGAAACTTACCTATAAAATAAAAACCTAATTATAAAAAGAATACCCCCTCTAGCAGCCTGTGGCATGGTACCCATTACGCTGGCGGCGTTTCCTCGCTGAACCGCCAAGGCGATTCGTTGCGAGAAATACGCGCCAGCCGCGTAGCCAAGATGCCAATCGCTCACGCTCCGTAGCGATCGAAACGCAACTGTCACTGTCGCACTAATATGGAAGAGTGATAGAGAGACATAAAGCTTTTCGTTGTCGAAGCGATAGCGATTGTAACCTTGGCTAGGCCTACAGCTCTGGGATCCCCTGTGGCGTCAATCAGCCGTCCCGACAGGGCCCTCACAAAGGCCTGCATGTCGGCTGACCAAGGGCCCAGTGTCTACCGCGAGCGCCGCAAACTCGTAGTCCTTAAGTAAGGACGAATATTTGCGGCGCTTGAGACCTTATCATATCATTTAAATATTCGTCGACAGTGTAGTAGCTTTTGTTTATAAGGGTTTCTTTTAATTTTCTTACAAATAAATGTTCTTTCTTTTCTTCCTTTATATTTTGTGGTAATTTATTATATATCTTTATGGACATTGATAGAGGGCCAGACGAATGGAGTTTTAATCGGGAGGGTGGTGGCATTAACTTTGATTTGTTTCTTAGTGTATAAGTTAGCTGTACATCTTCACGTTTGGTATATAATTCTGAATGTTTACGGACAAATTTGCATATTTCTAAGATATAGAGGCTAGGTAGGGTAAGTATTTTGTGTTCTTTAAAATGAGGTTTACAACTATCAGTTTGCTTTATGTTTACTAGTATGCGGATAAGTTTTATTTGTAAGATGAATAGGGAGGGAGCATTTGTACTGTTGCCCCATAGGATTATTCCATAAGAAAGCCAGGAATAACCATATGCATAATATGTTGTAAGTGCTGTTTCAAAGTCTGTGGTTTTCTTTATTTCGCTAAGTGCATAAGCAAATGTTGAGAGTTTACTTCGAATGTGTTTAATGTGCGATTTCCATGTTATGTGACTATCTATGACTATTCCGAGTAGTGTAAATTTATCAACAATATCTAACTTCCCGTCTTTTATATCCTTACGTGACCGTAGGGCGTACCTTTCCACAAGTTTAGTGTTATATAAAAATAATTCATCTTTGACCAGACTTTGGCAGTAAAAATGCATCACCCTAAGATAAACTCCATACTTGACCAAAATAGTATGAAAATAAAAAAAACCGGCCAAGTGCAAGTCATTTCCATTTCCTATAAGGGTTCCGTTTTTTCCTTTTAAGGTACGGAACCCTAAAAATAATTAAAATTTTGCGTGGTCTTTATACAGATTGCGCCTAATGTCCGTCTATGCTAATGCTAAATGTACAATTTAATCTTTAACCGTAATTGTTGCAAAATGAGCTCATTATATACCTACATAGAAAACACCCAGGACTCAGGAACAAATATTTGCGTTCATCACACAAATAAATGCCTCTACGGGTATTCGAACCCAGGACCATCGGCATGCAGGGACATCGACAGGCAGGGTCACTACTCACTAATAGGCCAGACCGGGTCGTCTGATATGAAAATAAAAATTCTGGTCTGGTTTAATAAATCCGCAACAGATACCGTGTCCCATAAAATAGCGATTTGTAATGTTGTTACATTGCCGGCAGTTTATCACGATGTCAGTAAAACGGAAACAAATGAGATCACTGCAAAGTGTTTCTTTTAACAGGTTTACTCAACATTCTGTTATAGCGTTCCGATGTAGACCAGTCAACAAAAAATCTGTCTTATAGTGGTAACACACTATCGCACTGCACCGCGACCTTGGTGCGTCGCACTTATAAGTGAGAGCGAGAAAGAGATATCTGTTTCTCGCTCTCACTTATGAGTGCGACGGACCAAGGTCGCGGTGCGGTGCGATAGTGTGTTACGGCCTTTACAGTAACGAGGCCAATTCTGTTATAATAAATTGTTATGATTTGGGTCTTGTTACGACACGACCTTGATGATAAGTTGATGATAGCTCACGCTAATTGGTGCGCGCAAAATGCACTGGGGGTTGGAGTCATTAAGTATCTCTCTTGCACAGAGAACCAATAAGGTTCGCGTGAGATCGTGTAACAGGTACTGAGAGGCTGAGAGTCGTTAATAAAGTAAATGTACGTTAAATTTAATTAATAATAATTAGTGTCTTGACGGTCTATATGAAAAAAAGAGCTCTATCCATTAGTCCAGCGGTCGGCAACTCGCTGCCCGCATGCGGCCCGCGTACCTCTCACTTACGGCCCGCGAGCCTCCCCGGCTAGTTTGTATGTAATAATAGACAAATGACAATGTCTGATAAAGTCATAAATATTAGCAAAGTGCGGCCCGCGTCCACTTCGTTAACTGCTATGTGGCCCCTGGCGGCAAAAAGGTTTCCGACCGCTGCATTAGTCGATATATTACTTTACTGTGATTATAATAAATTTATAATTTGATAACTGTAGGAAGTACTTCGAACCCTTATTATGACTTTGCACGTGATGAATCAGATGTACATGTGCCCAAGAGTCATTGTAGGTCTGGTCATCAGGCACAAAAATATTTTAACTTCTGTTTATAATTTGGCATCTGGTTATCTTGTTTTTCAGTTATTCCATTGGCATAACTGAAAAACTTTGCAGTCGTTGACAAGCTAGACTCGGTCCTTCTCAAAAGGATCTATATGTATGTCGGCGGCCGATCGTAAGATCAGGCAGAATCGTAATGTTCCTGTGTATTGTTTTGAGGATAGTCACATTAACCCAATATATAGGTAAGATAGGTTCGTTAGGTTGCTTCAGAATGCCCAAAGGGCAAACTGCCCAGAAATAGCTACGCGGGGCTCCGTCGACTCAGTGAACGAGTCAAAGATTTTGACGTTTCACGATATGCCTAGGAATTTCACGATATGCCTGATCTTACGATCGGCCGCCGACATGTATATCGATTATACATTGATTAGAATAGATTAAATAGTGTTGCGATTCAGCAACACGAATGGCATTGCCTGTAGAATGTATACAAGCGTTCTATTTACGATTGATCGTAACAGATGTTCACGTAAACAAAATAAAATAGACCTAAATGCGAATCCTCGAGGAATATTCGACCGCTCCCAAGGGCAATTAGTGATATGGCAACAATACCTCGACTATGGTAAAAAATTGGGGTCTGTTCGACTTATCAAATTAACAGCTGTGTCGTGACCAAAATGTTATTTTTACAAGCTTTTATTTAGTTTCACCTGACCGTTGTCTGTCTGTCTGTCTGTCTGTGTGTAATCAAATCTTGCAAGTTAAATTTGATCCACTTCCCGGTTTCCGATTGAGCTGAAATTTTGCATGCACGTATAAATCGGATGACAATGCAATATTATGGTACCATCGAGCTGATCTGATGATGGAAACAGGAGGTGGCCATAGGAACTCTGTGATGAAATAATGTAACCTAATTGTGTTAGGGGTTTTTAGAATTGTCTCGATGAGTATTAGTTGTCTGTCGTAAGAAAAGTACAGTCAGCGATAAAAGCTTGTACCAAAAATGAAATTATTGCCATAAACTTATTCATTTATAAATTTACATTAAAGTGAATATGGTGGCCATGTTACGCTCTTTCATTTGCTGAGTCGAATAGGCCTTAGGCCAAATCTGAGTACTACTAAAAACAAAAGCATGGGTTAGTTAGTCTCACCCAATCCCATATAATTGATTACATACGTATACCCACACTATTTAGAACTGGTTAATAAAACGATTCTACATATGGCTTAAATATTTATTTGTTAGTTTAAACAAAATCGAGACCATTTAAAATGATATAAAAACATTATGACATAAATAATATAAACAAAATGGTTAAATGGTTATAAGTATTAAGGTATGAGGAGGAGAATAATTTGGATGTAAATCCATGCTCTTAGTGGACTCTACTACAAAAAATAATCTTACATAGTTAGTCTTGGCCAAAATATTAAACGTTATTAGCCCTTACAAGCACCAGAACTGGTGTTAACTTTGCATCCCAACTGCCATCATTTTCTTGAGGAGTAAGATCACCACTTTTAGCTTTTTCAGAGATTCTGACTAACACATCTTTGTAAGGTTTCTTCGTGGTGCAATCAGCAATTGCCTCATCTACATCTTCAATGGTAGAGCCAGTGGGAAGAACAGTTTTTCCGGTGGTGTAGGGTGTTTCCTTTCCGTACGCGAGGTCCATGTAATCGTTTAGGACTCCTTCTAGCACCTTCTTGCAGGGCGCATTAGTACTGGTGTCCTCGATACCAGTAGAAAGCTCGGACATAGTTATAGTGGCCATGATGATTTGTCTGTGAAGATGAGGTTCCATTAGTAATAGTTATAGTAGAACATTTTACTTAGTCAAGTATTTTTACTATTTAAAGCAGAGTCTGATCATTGCTTTACGGTGACGCATTATTTGCGTAATAAATTTATATTGATATACCTAGCCATAGCCAATAGGGTAATTCGTCAATTATTGGTCACTGTTTAGTAACTGCCCACCTTATACTAAAAATTGATTATATTCGCCTATAAACAGAATTCATTACTCAGTATAAGGTTTAGGGTGGCCAGTAAATTAGTTATTCCGTTCACTGAGCTATGAAATTTTTGACAATTGCATCAGAGATTTTAGCGTGCACGTTTATATTACGAACTCTATGATAAGTTGATAACTACAATATTTCCTTCGATTAGTGTTTCTTTTAAACAATCAGGTAATTTGCTAATTAATAAAATGGTATGGGTATTAGTTTACCTAAATGTTTCAGGTATCATTGTTTTCGGATTCGTAAAAAATTGATAATAATTCACGGCAATAAATTATTAGTTATCGCTCCATTTTATCATCAGCATGGTACATAACATTTATTATTTATTTATTACATAGGTAGATACACTTTTGATTGGAGCATTAATGTGAGTACTCACCTGTAATGATAATGACGAACACGGATCGAAAGAACACTGGGTATCACCGGCACAGTTGCGCACTACCGTCACCTCAATGTACCACCACTTTTATACAAATCACAATCAGGGTCTGGCGTGTCATCGGTCGAAACCAAACCGCGAGTTATCTAGCGCGATAAAAATCGCATTTCGCATTATTTCGCTTACATACAACGCTGATAACGAGCCCTAAAAATGCACTCATGTTTTCATGCGAACCATGTCGATTCAAGCTTCTTATCTTGTCAAAAGTAGATAATATTATGACACACCTAAGATACACTATCAATTATTTAGTGGTTAGATTATCCTTAATTTATTCCGTATAAAATAACATGGTAAATGTTCTAAATAGGTCAGGTACTTGGTTGAATCTTTGTTTTTTACATAATTATGTTCCCCCATTTCTATTAAGATTAAGTATCTAAGTAAAACCACTATAAAAGTAATTATTATATTTTTTCTTGTATTTTTTTTCCTCACAATAACGATCCTTCTATCTCAAATGTTCTGTAAAAGTCACCCCAAGAAATACTACAAGTTTATATTATAGTCATGTTTTATAAAATATATGCCTCTTAAAATATATAATCTACTCGTAAGTACTATATTCTGACATAACATGTAGGTACCTGTTAAACAGGCAGGTCTTACTCAACATATGGGTACCTACTTTTAAACCCCATTTAAAATAGTACACGGATATTTTTATGCTTGATTTATAATTATCGCACCTACTTGCATCAGCTTGATTGATATTTTTCAGTGACCTCTATTATTTAATAAAATAACGGTGGCAGCTGGCAATTACAGTTGGCAAAAGCATATGAGTGGCAGTGTCATCATTATAGAAGTACTTCGTCTGCGTGAAATTAGTAATAGCAGCTAGAGTAAGTATTGCGCCTGGGGAAAGTCTAAAGGCAATCATTCAAACTGACAATATGCTTAATTGCTTACATCAATCAACAGGCAATTCATTAATTTTCTCATTTTCACCCCACTTTTCACCCTCTTTAGGGATGAGTTCCGACATAAAAACTATCCTATATCCTTCCCGGGGACTGAAACAATCTTCATGCCAAATTTAAACTAAATCCGTTCAAAAGTTTAAGCGTGAAGAGGTAACACGTACACAGACAGACACACTTTCGCGTTTATATATTATTTATATATTAGTAGGTACGGATAGTATGGATGGATAAGTCAATTGTTCTGTATAAAAGTAAATCAATATATTTTCACATAAAATTCTTAAGTTTAGACGCGGTCACCCTCAGCATCGCCGGCGGCGACGACGGGCGCGGGCGCCAGTAGATCAGCGGGGTTGACCTCGGGGGTCTGGACTACGGGCACGGGCGCCAGCAGGTCAGCAGGGTTGACCTCGGGGGTCTCGATGGCGATCACGTCAACGGGGTTGACTTCGGGGGTCTCGATGGCGATCACGTCAACGGGGTTCTCAGGGGCGGGCACGATCTCGATGGGAGTGGGGGCGGGCACGATCTCGATGGGAGTGGGAGCGGGCACGATCTCGATGGGAGTGGGGGCGGGCACGATCTCGATGGGAGTGGGGGCGGGCACGACCTCAACGGCGATAGGAGCGTCCACCACCTCAACGGGGGTAGGAGCGACGGCCACCTCATCGACGACTACCACGGGTGTGGGCTGGATCGGCGCCTCGTCGACGACGATCACGGGGGTGGGCTGGATCTCAACGGGAGCCTCAGGGACGACCACGGGAGAGGGCACCTCAACGGCGGCGGAGGACTCCTGAAATATTATAATAATTGAAATTTTCGTGTTAAGTATTCGTCGGTTTTCGATTTCTCAACTGTATTGAATTTAAAAAATAATAAGAAGTTTTACACAGTTCTATAATTTAATGCCATATTCTGAGCAAACCCTGGGTTCGTTTATGAACGTAAAACCGCTGAGAGAGATTGGAGTTGAACATACCTGGTTGATGTTGACGATGATCTGGACAAGGGGGTTGCCAGAAGCGTCGTTGATGGCGGCGGGGACGATGGGCTCAGCGACGACGCCGGGGGCGACGGGGGCGATGGGGGTGTCGACGACCTCCACGGGCATCACGATAGCGGGGGAGGCGATCTCGACGGGCAGGAGACCGACTGGAGTGAGCACGACAGTGGAGTCCTGCGGATTAGTTTTATATTTTATATGAAGTTCAAGAACAAAATGCAAGGTATGTAGGGTTTACAAGCGCTTTATTTAGATATTTTTCTTAACTAACCCTTTTTTCTCTCCTATTAAGCACCTACGCGAAAAGCGGGTTTAGGTATTGTTGGTCTGTGAAGTAGTCAAGTTCGTTAGCTCTCTTTAGATGCCAAAATATCTCATAGGAACAGAAGCCATGCACATCGGGGCTCAATCAACATGATACCCTGGTACCATGGTAACCTACAATTATGAATTATCTCTGTTATATGGCAAAAAAATATGTATTAACTTACAACAGGCTGGCCAGCGAAGAGCATTTCCATCATGCTGTTAAGGGCCTGCTCGAGGTAGGGCAGATACTCGGCGGGGGTGGCCGGGTTCTGGATGGCCTCAGACAGCTCGTTGAGGGTCCATTGCGTGGTGGGCGCGGCGGCCGCGAGGGCCAGTACGGCAGCGAAAACGGCGAAGAATTTCATTGTGAAATTTATATTTGCTGGAATTAAACGTACTGGTCAGTGGTCACACCAGATAAATTAATGAGGCTTCATAAAACTTGTCAATCAAGTTTATTATGAAGTTTCTTCAGTTGGACCCGGGTATGTCCAGTGGACGGGCAGCAGCGTCCCTCAAATTCGGTGTACTCGACTGCGATCGCCAACCCGCCTGCCAAGCGTGGCGATTTATGGAGGTCCAAAGGGGAGGCCTATGTTCAGCAGTGGACGTCTTATGGCTGAGATGATGATGATGATGATGATGATGAAGTTTCTAGTTTCCGAATACAGTTTCCTCACAAATTCCGAGTAATCTTAAGATAGCCTTGCGACCAGCGCAATGCGCACCCTCTTTGCTTCCTCAGTTTGAAATATCTTAGAATTTTTACGCTAAATGTACGACTAGCATAGCTTAAATCGCCGTGTGCCTGCTATACGGCCACAATTCAAAAATTTTAATTTTCTGGATTATTGCAGATTCGTATTCAAAATTGTTCAATTTACGACCTTATTTCGAGAGCCATAGCAAAAAAGGTCTTTAAGAGCCTTTTTCTCACAAGTGGCCTTATGCATTTGACCATAAATTGTCAGACGATTCCCTGCAATACAGCCACTTACCAGTCTGCCGCCTGCTCCCGCGGCGTTCGCACATGAACTGAGGGACTACCGCGAACCACGTTCGACGTGTTGCCTTCCTGTCACACTTACCTACGAATTTACAAGTGCGACAAAGAGGCAACACGTCGAACGTGGTTCGCGGTAGGCCCTCAGACGGCCCTTTTGAGTTGTGACTATATAGCACACGTTTTAAATGAAGCTTTTGAGTTGCGTCCTAGAATATAATAATTAGTTGAGTTACACATATTATCGCGTACAGTGATCTTGTTCCTATCAAAATTGATAAAATAAAGGGATTTTAACTATTTTGGTGTTTTTATTTTTATTTGCATGGTAACCTTTATCCAATAATTTTGTGTTTAAATTTGGCCGCAACCCAAAATCTTTAAAAAACGTTTCTGCAATACGGCCACAACTCTAAATACCTGTCTTTAGGGCCTTGTGTCTTAAAAAATATACATTTCTTTTAAAAAGTGGCGTGGTCATAAGGAGGGTTATATCATTCCGAGTAAAAAAAGCTAAATTTTAAATTCATAGACCTAAAACAAAAGGAGTAAGATCCTATTAAACACCCTGAACTATACTCTCACAACTTTGAGACGCGATTTCTCGAAAAAAACGGTTTTTTGAGATGTGGCAGTGTAGCAGGCACACGGCGAAATAGGTGATAGTAATCAATTTTCATGTAAGTAATTCAAACTAATTCTAGGCTCCCTTTGTAAGTACTGTCACAAATATGTTTTAATTTAATGAAATTATATAAAATTTGTCAATTTAATTATTGTCCGAAGACGATTGGCACTTACCGAATCGCTGAACGATTTAATTTTCGCTTCCCCGTTCTCAAAATTTATACCATTTTAAATTGATAATTATTGAATATCTGGCAGTAGTTTATGACGGGATTAGCATATTAATCAGCCAACATTACGACCACAGATTTAAGTGTAAAATTTATGATAGATAACTTTATCATTCACCTTTTAACCGCCATAGAATTTTTTATTGAGCGTGCTCGTGTCGCTGGAGATACAGAGTAACACGAAGTTTTGTCTTATTTATCCATTGACGTATATCTGATCGCGAGTTAGTCGCGGCTTTCGCGCGTGAGTTGTGCTGCCAACACGCGACAAGCCGCCAAGTCGCGCCGATCTGTCTCTTCTCGGGCCTGTCGCGGCCAGTTGTGCTAGAGGTGCAGGATGGGCCTTATGGGCACTAAAAATGGTAGGACAGCGGTGTCACTCACGAATTCGAGCTAATCGTGCAGTCTAACGAAACTAGTTGCGACCAATCGCGCGCGTGATGCGAACTCATCAACCAATCGCGTTGTAGCGGTGTCACACCGCTGTACGGCCCCATTATTATTGTCCTAAGGCCAGTCCTGAGATATACGTCAATTAGGGGTCACAAAATCGTGCGTATTTTAGAAAACCGGTTTTTCGGTTTTTGTGAAACAGCAAAACCGGGTTTCCGGTTTTTTCGGTGATTTCGATTTTACGTATAATTTGTAAAATAAGGAAGTAGGTATTTTTAGGATCAATGCTTTAATATTAAATCTTCCACACAATACCATCTGGGGATATAGGAAATCTGACGCCAACGGGGAGGCGATCATGCACTGGGCAGATAGGAACAACACCGTTTTAGACGTTTGTAACAAAGGCAAAGGAACGTTCAAATCAGTTCGATGGAGCAGTGACCATGACCCACACCTAGTCTTCACGAGAGCAATAGATAGTACCTCAGTGGCTGCCGAGCGGTACATGCTAGAGGATTTTCAACACTCTCAATACCGCCTAGTATTAGTTGTCATAGGTCTGAAAATACCGATCGTAGAGGCAAGAGCCTAACACCATCTCGCGGAAGTTTGTTTATACTGATGACCTGGCCCTTGTCACAAGAATATGACACAAGAAGACAGCTTGGAAATGGGACAAAATACCCTGGAAATGGACCTGGATTTATTAGATGACTACCTATTTCTCTCGGTGGCGTTTGAGCCCCAGTACTTCCAGACCGAGGTGTCCTGCTTTCACCTGTGTAACAAACTGGCCAACAAAGAGCTGAGGGTAAAATTCAGAAGCAATCTTCGCCGACACAACTTCCTTCCTAAATATCTCCGAAGCATTCTGGATTGTAGCCTCAATTTCAAAGAGCACCTAAGCAGCCTATCTGCAAAACTGCGCAAATAGTTATAACGTTGGAGACTAAAAAGCTGTTTAGTTATACAATTAGTGCGTATAATGTATTTTTTATAAATTTGCTCTTCAAAATAGTGTAAAACTGTAAAATCGAAAAACTCGAAAAACCCGGTTTTGTCAAAGTGAAACCCCGGTTTTTGCAATTGGCTGTAAACCCGGTTTAGCCGGTTTTTTCGATTTCGGTGAAACCGGGTTTGTGACGCCTAACGTCAATGTATTTATCAGACCGCGTCGAAATGACCCCGATTTTGTATGTCTAATAATATCAATCTACGGCGGTTAAAAGGTTAATACAAATTATCTTTGTGAAAGGGTTGTAGGTACCTATTGTATTCGAGACTGCTTCTGTAGGCATCAAAGTCTCTCACCGCCACCTTGGTGGGGGTTACTGTATCTTAAACTTTTATTTTATAGTTTTGGTGTTTTTGGTGTGTGTGGTGGCGGTTGATACAAAATAAAACAATTTATTTCCTCATAGAATTAGAATATATTTTATATAGAATTTATTCGTAATTTTTTATCTTAAAATTATATGTAACTTATCAATATAATTTAATGTATATTATCTGTAAGTTTTCAAAACTCATATATAGTGAACAACATTTACACGTAACAGTTGTGCTTTAAGCCATTTCATATTAATTATATTATTGATAATTTAATAGACTATCGTATGTTAAAACCAGAAGGATTTATGTAAAATGAGCCCTAGTCGATCTCAAAATGGTTAAACATTCTTCTACTTTGGAAGGTCAGATGACAGTAGCATTTGTAAAAACTAGTGCTTACGTCGATTCCTGTCGAGCGTATCCTAAACTCCTTTTGCAAGCCATGGCAAGAAGCCAGGCCAGGCGTGGCTCACTCCGCTATTTCGTCGCTTTGCTACAGATAGCTCAAAAGTACATCCGTCCCACACCAGTTTTGGTGGCTAGCCATAAGCCGCGCGTGGCGCTGTCGCCACCTAGCGGACATATCTGTCCTGATCGTAACAGACGCGCTTTGTTAGAGAGTGAGTCTTCTGAACCTAGTACTATTATTTATTCTGTGGCCAGGCTAAGAAGCTGTTTACTAGATGCCATAATTATAAATACCGGCAAGGCACCCAACTTTAGTCCAGCACGGATATCATGGTCGCATTTTTATCACTTGTCATGTCATGCGTCACTTTCGCGCCTTCATACTTCTTAGAACGTGACAGGCATCGTGACAGATGATAAAAAGGCGACCATATTAGCCTTGCAGTAGTAATACGTTTGTCTGCTGTTTAGCAAAACTCCTAACTGTACATCGGTGGACCTTATTACAAAAGGCATAAGGTCCACCGATGTACGGTTAACAGAGTGGGCGATGGGACAGCTGCGGTCAACAAGTTCAATACACCAATCTTCTTATTGGTGTTGCCTAAGTTTTTTTCTCATTTGTGAAAATATTTCGTCAAAAAATGCGGCACTGAAATAATATTATGATTTTTTGGACCACAGTTGGGAGATTTTTGACTATCGTTGGGTGGTTTCACAATAATACTTAAACAACATATTTCTTGCTATTCGGAAGTAGCGTTATTTTTTGTGTTGGTACCTATAGATATAATTTACAGTTGTGCCTTACAAATGTATTGTTTTTTAAAGTACCTATATTTCACTGTCATGTAATTCAAAATAAAGTAACCAATTTGATTTTCAGACCCAAGAGGAGATTATTATGACATTTATATTCTTGTATACACACGAAATTGACTTAATCTAAGGAATATTCCCGGTGGATCTTATTAGCGTAATATACAATTATGGTCTCGTATCCTAGGTAGGTACATCAGTCAAAATCCCAAGAGCAATTCTGAAACAACAAAAATAATATTCATCATTACAAACGCAAAAGTACGAGAAGCACGTGCAAAATTGAACCTTACACTACAAACCATATCGTTCATATTTCAGCGGCGGATACAGCCAGTATTTTCTTGTAAGAGCCAGCTAGCGGCCGCGCCGCTAGCAGTAGAAGCTCACGCCGGCTTACACCAGTGCTAGCTTCATACTGCGTGAGGAGTGCATACAGAAATGAACCTTACACTACATTGTACTAAAAATCCATTTGTATTATGTGACTGTTTGTGTTCTAAATAAATCAAAAAAAAAAAAAACCATACCGTTCATATTTCAGCGGCGGATACAGCCAGTATTTTCTTGTAAGAGCCAGCTAGCGACCGCGCCGCTAGCAGTAGAAGTTCACGCCGGCTTACACCAGTGCTAGCTTCATACTGCGTGAGGAGTACATACAGAAATGAACCTTACACTGCAAACCACACCGTTCATATTTCAGCGGTGGATACAGCCAGTAGTTTCTTGTAAGAGCCAGCTAGCGACCGCGCCGCTAGCAGTAGAAGCTCACGCCGGCTTACACCAGTGCTAGCTTCATACTGCGTGAGGAGTACATACAGAAATGAACCTTACACTACAAACCATACTGTTCATATTTCAGCGGCGGATACAGCCAGTAGTTTCTTGTAAGAGCCAGCTAGCGACCGCGCCGCTAGCAGTAGAAGCTCACGCCGGCTTACACCAGTGCTAGCTTCATACTGCGTGAGGAGTACATACAGAAATGAACCTTACACTGCAAACCATACCGTTCATATTTCAGCGGCGGATACAGCCAGTAGTTTCTTGTAAGAGCTAGCTAGCGACCGCGCCGCTAGCAGTAGAAGCTCACGCCGGCTTACGCCAGTGCTAGCTTCATGCCATTGCGTGTGGGGAACCTGCGGACATTAGCTGAGGTTACTTTTTATTTTTGTGATTACTTACTAATTTTAGTCATTTTTGCTCAATAAATATTTTTTTATTTTTCACAAAAATTTTAAAATTTTATGCTTCCTCAAGAAAATAGGCTTGATTATAATCAACAACGAATTAATAAACTAGATTAGCGTAATCTTATTGGTCAATAAAGTGTGGCAGTAAATACATTTATCTTTACAGATTAGGTAAACACATGCCACTTAAAATATTTAATACCGAATATATTGCCTACTATAAACTACAAACTTCTTTAGTCATTTCAGCTATTTGACATCGTGAATGTCATCAATATATCAACATGACGTCGGCACGGTGATACTGAAGCCGGTTTGTTTATGGGCATAGTCTTCGGGCGGGTACAAGGCAGCCTTGTGACTAGAGCACAGAATAAGTAATAGTATTCTCATACAGAACGGCCACGCACCGCCCCGCCCCGACTCGCATTACCTCGCCCCGCGACTGGCCGCGACATGAATCTGGCGGACTTCTGGCGTCCTCTCAGTAAAGCGACTTACCCACTCATACAAACGACTCGTGTACAGACGTGCCGCGCACACATATAAACGCAAATGATTTTTGATGTATGGCGTGTCCGCCCTGTAACTAGAGCACTAGTTGTCTGTAAGGTACCTGCAGACTGTCCGCCATGACAGAGGGCACCGTGACGCTAAACCCTGTCTGTATGTGCGCGTAGTCTTCGGGCGTATTGGCGCGCGCCGCCGCGACTGCGGCCGCGGGTACCGGGCATCCTTGGGATTGTAGTTGCAGCTCGATGCCAAGGGAAGGCTGGGAGAGGACTAGCAGGTCTATCGCGTACCATCTATTGACAAATGAGCAGCGTTTATTCAGCGTTTATGCGACAATTTCGTAAGAATCTACTTTATGTTAGGTTAACCCTTTAACCATTTGACATTCCTTTCTAGTCATTCGATTTCGAACCGTAATTCTTATAGTAGAGATGCGTTTTTGTTTTAAGTATGATGGCAAGTATGTTGCCACTACGGACTAAAGGGTTAATCTTGTTTAAGTTGCCGTTTTGCTGAATTATTAATAACTAGCCTACTAAAATTCAAATATCCTGGTCATGGCACCAATTTTTACACGTAGGTAAAAAACGTATTGTTCCAGTAGTGTAATTATTAGAAGTATTAGAACAAATTGAATTATTTTCTGTTTAGTAGTTTAATTATTCCTTTTTTTTTTAGCTTAAAAATATACTAGGTACAGTATCAAAATAACACATAAATGAAGACTACAACTAATACCTAAATAAGCAAAACAAAATGTAACATAATTCTAGTCAAATAAGTTCTCGCTATGCCGTGCGCATAGGTGAACAATTTTTGCATCAGGTAGGAACCCGTGTGCGAGCATCAGAGCTCCTCTCTTTAATTCAGCGCCCCACGTCCTTAATAAAGGCTATAGCCTCCGACGCCTAGCACCCGACGCAAGAGGTAGGTCTCAAACGCAAGAGGTACGAAATAATAATTAAGTAGATAATTATCAAGATCAAGTACCACCCTCTCCATATTATCCCGCTAACAATTAGTAAGAATAGCCCAATATCCTGTTCGCGGCACCAAATTGTAATGCGTCATTCTAATTTGGATAGCTATTGAGCACTTTTGGACACTATTTGAAAAGACGGGAACGATGGGTGTATAGTTATACACTTCGCTGTGTGCTGAGCGGATGTGCGCGATGTGTTCCTTGACCATCGCATTGAATATTATTAACACATTGAGTGTCTATGTTGTAGTTATTGAACACTTTACAGCACTGTTTGAAAATATGTGTGTTTATTTACCTGTCAGTTACAGCCTCATGCAAGAATCCCTCGACGGCAACGATGGGTATATTGTTATGCACTTCAGTATGTGCTGATCGGATGTGCGCGATGCGTTGCTTGGCGGCCGCATAAGCAGCGGCGTAGCCTACTGGTTGCGCTGCTGTTACGTCGCTCTGGGCCTCGTAACCTCTGCAAAATACTCTATAGTCTATATTACTATCATCTGCCTGGCCGGAAATGGAAAGTTGGAAACACTCAACTATGATATACGAGTAGGATCCGATGTTCAATTTTGGAGCCTACCTGATTACTTTTTTAATCTTATGTAGTTAGTTTATTTTTTCAAGGCATACAATTTTACTAAATAAAATGTAGCTTTATAATAAGGCAGAGGGAATATATTTCCCACTGTGATTTAAAACTTTATTGCAAAGTGATAGGGTTGAATTTTGCATAATTTCTGACACCCTTATACCCTTAAAGGCATAATACCTAAGATATTTGCTAAAGAACTTACGTGACAGTTGCTTTGCCGAAAACAATTTGGAATGCCTCTCGAACTGGTGATATTTTGACATCCTTGTCCGAAGCTACCACTACGTTCACGTCGCCCCCGCTATCTGTAGGTAATAACAAAATATTACTAAAAGTAGTATGTATATTTTATATTAAAAATAATTATAAAATATTAAGAATTGAACAATGCTTTTGAGGTGATATTTGGATGGTCTCAAAAGACTGACAAAGCGTTCTAGTCATGTTAATCCGCGAGTAAAACCGTCTACACTTTCTGGGCATACAACATTATATCATCATCATCATCATCATCTCAGCCATAAGACGTCCACTGCTGAACATAGGCCTCCCCCTTGGACCTCCATTCGTACCGGTTGGAAGCCACCCGCATCCAGCGTGTTCCGGCGGCTTTAACAAGGTCGTCCGTCCATCTTGTGGGTGGACGTCCTACGCTGCGTTTGCTAGTCCGTGGTCTCCACTCGAGCACTTTTCGACCCCATCGGCCATCTTCTCTGCGCGCAATGTGGCCTGCCCATTGCCACTTCAGCTTGCTAATCCGGTGAGCTATGTCGGTGACTTTAGTTCGTCTACGGATCTCCTCATTTCTGATTCGATCACGCAGAGAAACTCCGAGCATAGCCCTCTCCATAGCTCGTTGAGCGACTTTGAATTTTGAGATGAGGCCGATAGTGAAAGACCACGTTTCGGAGCCGTAAGTCATCGCTGGTAACATTAAAGACTTTCGTCTTGAGGCACTGAGGTATGTCGGACGAAAAGACATTACGTAGTTTCCCGAACGCTGCCCAACCGAGTTGGATTCGGCGGTTGACCTCCTTCTCGAAGTTGGACCTACCTAATTGGACTACTTGTCCTAGGTAGATGTACGAGTCAACAACTTCGAGTACCGAGTTCCCAACAGAGACTGGGATGGGCACAACATTGGCATTTGACATAAGTTTCGTCTTGTCCATGTTCATTTTCAAGCCCACCCGTTGTGAAACTCGGTTGAGGTCATCGAGCATCATGCTGAGTTCCTCCATCGACTTTGCCATGACTACGATATCGTCGGCAAACCGAAGGTGAGTGATGTATTCGCCGTTGATGTTGATGCCAAGTCCTTGCCATTCCAGGAGCTTGAAGGTGTCTTCCATTACGGCAGTAAACAGTTTCGGAGAGATAACGTCTCCCTGCCTTACGCCTCTTTGCAATGGAATCGCCTTCGTGCTCTGCTCCTGTACTCGGACCGACATGGTGGCGTTACTATACAAATACTTCAACACTTCGATGTACCGATAGTCAATATGGCATCGCTGAAGAGACTCAAGCACCGCCCATGTTTCCACCGAATCGAAGGCTTTCTCATAGTCCACAAACGCTAAGCATAATGGTAAGTTATACTCTTCGGTCTTCTGTATAACTTGCCGCAGCGTATGGATGTGGTCTATGGTACTATAGCCTTTTCGAAACCCGGCTTGTTCGGGAGGCTGGAAGTCATCAAGTCTGTGTTCGAGACGGTTCGTGATGACCCTTGAGAACAGCTTATAGACATGGCTCAGAAGCGTGATGGGTCTGTATTTCTTCAATAGGCTGTTATCACCTTTTTTGAAAAACAGCACCACCTCGCCTCTATTCCATGTTTCAGGCGTTTTGCCCTCGGACAAGACGGAATTAAAGAGCTTCTGGAGGACTTTAAGTACCGGTGTTCCACCCGCTCTCAGAAGCTCTGAAGTGATTCCGTCTTTGCCCGGCGCCTTGTTGTTCTTAAGCTGCTTCAGGGCCATCCTAATCTCGTACAGAATCAGAATCAGAATCAGAAAAATATTTATTGCCACAAAAAATACCTTATCAACTAAGTACAATATATAAAACTTAAATACTAAAATAGGTACAAATTAATTAGAAAGATAGGTAATTATAATAATATACGAATGATTGGGCAATGGGCTCCAATCTCAGCATATGCCAAGCACTCTAAGCAGAGGGCCTAGCGCTGGTTTTCAGACTGGACCCTTGAGATCGGTCGGTCGCAGTTTAACAAAATTACCGTGCTTTGCTAGGCTTAACAATTACAATAAATTCAACAAGAGTAGAATACGGATAACATAAAATAAGTGTCATTCTATGCATACTAGTAAGTAGAATAAAATCAACCAATATATAAATATATATATATAACTTGTGTGCGTGTGTCTGTGTGTGTCTGTGTCAGTGTGGTATGAGTTAAGCATGCGGATATATGTAAGTGCCAATTGTGTGCCAAATTTCGTGTCTTTAGGGGGGAGCGAAAAATTTGCTCTGCATGTCAAGTAAATACATTTTGACTAACCGCCTATATTTTAACAGTCCCATCGGTTCACGTATAGGTGGCGGCAGGTCATTCCAAATCTTTGCAGCAGCAAATTTAAAGCTCCCTTTAAAGAATGTCGTCTTGTGTGTAGGCATCGCAAGTTTCGTGCATCTCCTTAGCGATTTGCTGCGTGTATCATTGACCCATTTTAGTTTTTCAAACAGGTAGCAAGGTCTCTGAAATTCCAATAGTTTCCGAACCGCGCAGGCTAGGTGCAATTTTCTCCTGTTGTCCATATTGAGCTGCTTTCTTTCGTTTAAGAAAGGGGTGATATGCGCTCTTTTGGGAACGTCGTAGCAAAATCGAACACACGCATTTTGTACCCGCTGTATGGACTTTTTCGTCTGTACCAGGAGTCTCGGCCCATATACTATGTCCGCGTAATTGAATTGGGAGAGTATTAGAGATTCAACCAGGATTTCCCTGACTTTTATTGAAAGATACTTACGAATCCCATATAGTACTTTAAGCCGATAGAAAGCATTTCTAATTTTTAAGTTAACGTGCTCTATGTACCGAAGCTGTCCATCCATTACTAAGCCTAAATTCTGTGCTTTCTCCACACGAGGTATTGTTTCGGTTCCGATTGCAATCTTCGGACTTTGTTCCTTGATTTTTAAACATTGCCATTTGTTCCCCATTACTAGAAACTGCGATTTAGTAGGATTTAAAACGAGATTGTTTTTTTGCGACCAGTCAGCTACTGTTTCCAAGTCTTCATTAATTTTACTCAAAGAGTTCTCGAGGTCGCTCGGAGAAAAGGAGTGATAGATTTGGGTATCGTCCGCATATAGGTGTGCACTGCAGTACTTGAGATTTTTTATTAAATCGGCTGTATACAAAATAAAAAGTAATGGGCTTAAAATTGATCCCTGGGGAGTGCCACGGTCAATTACGCGCGTTTTTGATCTCAACACCTCTCCTTGATCTCCCTCTATTTCAATATATTGCTTACGGCCCGTGAGAAATGATTGGAACCATTTGCAGGACGATGGAGATAAGCCATAATATGCCATCTTAGATATGAGTAATGTTGGGTTGAGGCAGTCGAAAGCTCGCGAGAAGTCCAATAACACCAGAATAGAACCCATTCCCTTATCAGAAGCAGCAATAATGTCATCTGTGACCTTTGCCATAGCTGTAGCCGTTCCATATTTACTGCGGAAACCTGATTGTATGTGTGGTCTGGGTACAGACTGATGTCCGGGATATCTTCGGTATAATGTCGGGACAGCTTGGCTCTTGGATCTCCTACCAAGCTGTCGACGGGCTTTGCGATCGAAGTGTATAACTGTCCATAGAACCTCTCGATCTCGCCTAAAACCTCCGCTTTGCTCGACGCTATGCTGCCATCTTCCCGTTTCAGCTTCGTCAGCTGGCTTTGCCCAATAGACTTGTCCTTTGCGAACACTTTGGAGCCTTATTGGTTTCGCTCAATAGTCTCTTTAATACGGTTAGTATTAAAGAGACGCAGATCATGTCGCAAGGACTTAGATATACGTCTATTGAGTTGCCTATATGACTTCGCGTCATCGGGAGACTGCAACTTTAGCGAGCGTCGTTCAGCCATGAGGTTTAAGGTTTGCTCGGTCAATTTCTGAGGTCTATCTTTACGGCGGGGTCTAAAAAACTTAGACCCTACTGTGTGGACAGTTTCCACTAGCCCGTCGTTGATTTCGTCCACTGAAGCCAAGTTCTCTAGGCAAGCAAAGCGGTTAGAGAGCTCGGGTTGAAAGCTTTCGGGGTTTTGAACATGGGCTCGAGTAGGTCGGAGCGTAGACTTCATCAGGCTGGACCTTTCAAGTTTAATATTGATATTCAGTGAGCCTCTTACGATTCGGTGATCACTACCGGTCTTTACCCTGTTGATCACAGAGACATCGCTGAATATCCGTTTCTTGTCGGTCATGATGAAGTCTATCTCGTTTCTCGTGGAACCGTCAGGACTCATCCAGGTCCATTTCCTGTGAGGCGGCTTCTGGAAGAAAGAGTTCATCACGAAGAGTTCCTCTCTCTCCAGAAAGTCGGCCAGCCTCTGACCCCTAGGGTTCCGTTGCCCATACCCAAATTGCCCCACTCTCAACTCATCACCGCTTCTCTTGCCCAACTTTGCGTTGAAGTCCCCCATAACAACAGTAAAGTATGTATGGCCCTACTTACGTCCTCATACATAGCCTCTACTTCATCATCGGAGTGTGACGAGGTCGGTGCGTATACCTGAATGACCTTCAGCGAATATCTTTTGGATATTCTGAGTATTAGGTATACGACCCTGCTCGACACACTGTCGATGGTTATTATGTTGTTTATGAGGGACTTGTGAACGAGAAACCCGACACCACCTTGGGACTGTTGGTCGCCCTCCCGGTGGTAGAGCAAGTTACCAGACTTCAGGGTTGTCGTGTCCTCCCCCTCTCTGCGGACTTCGCATAGCCCTACAATATCCCAGTGTAACCTGCTCAGTTCCTCTTCCAGCTCGCAGATCTTTTCGTCAGTCCTCATAGTGCGTATGTTGTGTGTTACCAGGGCCAGTCTTCGTCGGGGTGGGTAGCCGGATCTTTGCCGGAGATTCTTAGCACCCCTGACCCCGCTAATGCCCTGACCGCTACCATAGCCAGAGCACCGGGGGTCGCCGGAACCTCGGGGCCGTGGTTTGATTGTGCTCTGCATGATGGGGGGTGAATGCCATAATCGCCACGCTTGGCAGGCGGGTTGGCGATCGCAGTCGAGTACACCGAATTTGAGGGACGCTGCTGCCCGTCCACCGGTGGTCTTGGACGTAGTTTCAGGACATATCCGGGTCCTGGACGTAGTTTAAGGACATACCCGGGTCCCGGGTACAACATTATATACGCCTACTAATTTTAAGACCATGTATGTTGCTACTTTAAATTTTAACTTGCAGACTGAAAGATTTTCATTTGACACTGTTTAAATAGTGTTTACACATATTAAACAATTGAAATATTGTCAGAGCACACAAGTGTACAATCCACTCGCTGCAGAAGCCGGACCGTCACGTCTTCTGGGTTAATAAGATTTTATGTGATACGAGTATACGTACTTAGTACTCGTATGGTGCTAGATATGTTCCCCACACAATCACGACAAGAAATACCCTGACTGACATGGCTGGCAACATTGAAGAG
Source organism: Cydia fagiglandana (assembly GCF_963556715.1). Lineage (NCBI taxonomy): Eukaryota > Metazoa > Arthropoda > Insecta > Lepidoptera > Tortricidae > Cydia > Cydia fagiglandana. The sequence goes on from NC_085947.1 coordinate 7,989,399, forward strand.
GCATATGAAAGAAGCCCAAATCAGACGACCCAGGACCGTGAAGCCTGGCGAAATATAACTAGAAGAGCCAACCCCAAATTATGGGAAAAGGACAAGGAGAAGAAGAAGAGTTTACGTACTTAGGTACTCCTTCATCTGTGGGTCGAGCGTGGTGATCATAGAATCAACGGAGTTCTTCGCCTTCTCAGCAACACGCTGTAGGATCCCGCCAGACGACACAGCTCCCTTTACCCAAGTAAATAGGCCACTGCCGGGCATTATGTCGCCTGCCAATAAATCACTATGTTTCAGGTTTGTGCCATAGCAGTTGCTATCAATGTGGATTGACATTTATATTAAATTTGATAGTTAGAGTTCAGAGTTGCATGTGACTGCAATCAGTGTCTATCAGTTAAATGCAACATTATAGGGTATTTGACTACTAGTCAAATCAGTTTCTTTTTTCGAACTGACAAAACGATTTTACTTCTATTCTATTAAAAATTGTGACTTGTAATACCTTATTACCAATAAATGATGTCTATGTCTATGTCTATGTGTATGGAATTTATATGAAACACTTGCTTATGACGTCACGATAAAATTACCTACTCTTTACAGTTTTAAACCGGTGTTAAAATAGAAATTGGATCTAAAAATAACTGTCTGTCTGGCTGTTAATGTCAAAATGGCTGTCTACGTTTCTCTATTAATCTTCTGGTGCTTTATTTCATGCATAGTTTGAAATAATTTACTTTAAATACAGTCAAATACCCTATTACAAGTTTCATAGTGTAGTCCCTGTAAAATTATTTTCTGAAGCCAAGTAAAAATATTTCATTAAAAACCGGGCAAGTGCGAGTCGGACACGCGCACGAAGGGTTCCGTACCATAATGAAAAAAAAAACGGAAAAAATGCAAAAAAAAAAACGGTCACCCATCCAAGTACTGACCACGCCCGACGTTGCTTAACTTTGGTCAAAAATCATGTTTGTTGTATGGGAGCCCCATTTAAATCTTTATTTTATTCTGTTTTTAGTATTTGTTGTTATAGCGGCAACAGAAATACATCATCTGTGAAAATTTCAACTGCTATCACGGTTCGTGAGATACAGCCTGGTGACAGACAGACGGAAGGACGGACGGACGGACGGACGGACGGACGGACGGACGGACAGCGAAGTCTTAATAATAGGGTCCAGTTTTACCTTTTGGGTATGGAACCCTAAAAATGTATAAACGAATATTTTAAAACATTATACTAGCAATTACTCATATAAGAGGCGACATAATAGTTGCATATTGTTAAAGCCATGTAATGCAAAACTGCTCACTAATATTATACTGGCTAATATTTTGATGCTTTGTAAAAAACATAACTAGCATTTATAACTAAGTATTGAGAAAAGAAATGTTAAACTAATAATGCCTACAACTTTTCATAATGCAATCGTTTAAAAATAGTCCTAGTTTGAGTCGGGTAAAACAAGAACATACCAAGTTTATCAACATCAGACATTGAATCTGGCAGGGAATCAGGTGACTGTGTAGTTTGGGAATCCTCTGGCGACCTTATTGACAACATAGGTTCCCCTTTACTTGGTGGTATTGCAGGGCTGAGGGGAAATAAGAATATAAATAAAATTTTGGACAACCTTAAACAAATCAACCTAGATTCTAGTCCAACTGTGTTACTGTGACATTAAGCTCAATAAGGCTTGTATTTTGGGTACTAGACAAAACTATAACTTTTTGATCAAATACCTGGTGCGACATTAGACTAGGGGCCAGTTGCACCAACTACAACAAATAAAACTTCTCATACAATAAAATATAGGGAACTTTGACCGATGGTTTGGTGCAACTAACCCTTATTAGTAATAGTAATAGTAATTTGATTATTATTGTTGATTATTAAGATGTTGGTATACCACAATAAGACAAATTATAAGCTAGGAGCAGGATATAGTGCACAGCAAGGGGTCAAACAACAACAAGTTTTGTAACCAACAACAAACCAGGGAAGATAGTTTGCATTGAAATTTAATTAACGCTTAGAAACTTATGTCTTATATTTATAGACTTCTCCATACTAAGCATTTGCATGTCTCATCTCAATCAGTAGCATTAGTGCTTTTTAGAAATTATTACCAAAATCTCTCTGGTGAGTCCGGCTGCATGGTTGATACAACAGGGATTTGTGCAGGAGCAATAGGCACTGATGTAGGGGCAATAGACACTGATGTAGGAGCAACAGGCACTGGTGTAGGGGCAATTGGCACCAATGCAGGTGGAGCAGGTGCTAAAGTAGCTGCCAACTGCGGGGGTAGTTGTGGTGCCTGTAATTTTTTATATACATAATTACATGTTATTGTTAAACTAAACATTGCTTACAAAATATGACAAAGGGACTTTTTGTTTTGATGATCATGACACATTGAACATGATCATGTTACTGAAACAGTAGTAACCTAAGAAGTGATTCAGTAACATAACAGTTATTGTGGCAGTATGATGACAAAGCAACTAAGAGAACAGTAAGACCACTCCATGGTTTCTAATGCTGTTAAACCATCCATTTAAATAATATTCTTTATAAAACATGTGAAACAAATTTTTAAGCACTACACATTTTAATTAACCATCCGTTTCAATAATATTGTTTAAAAATCATATGAAACTATGTTTTAAGCACAGCACAATTTAAAAGGAATAATAAGCGTACCACAGCAACTGGCACAGGAGCCGGACTGGTAGTCACAAAGTTGGGGAGCTGCGAAGGGGGCGCTACACTCGACAGCAAGTTCCCCGGGGCCGCCGCCGGCACCGGCGCGTCGGGGATACGTTTCTTCTCATTGTTGCTCATGTTTGTTTTCTACAGCCAGCTGATTTGAAATGTAAACATGTTTATAACAATCACACTAAGTTTGATAAGAAAATAAGTAAACAATTTTAGAAAACATATACGTGTTTGACATTGCCAGCATGTTTTCAACTCCGATTTATTTCTTAGAATAGCTATTAGATATTGGTTTTCTAACATTCGGAACTCTCTGAAGGCAGTCAATTTTCGAATCATTTCCAATTACTTTATGAGCGCTAGTGAAGCATACCGTGTTTACTTCTGCGATTCACATCAAACAAACATCAAACGCTTATTTTCTAGGACACGTAAGTTGCGTGGTGTCAAATTGATATATGGACTATTTATATATCATGAAATAGTTCATATCACAGTCGAAATTGTAGCAAATAATTAAATTCGAGATATTCTACGATGGTGTATACCTACAGGGAACAAAGAATATTTGTTTTGTTTCTTTTATGTTGAAAAATAAAATGTTATGATGGAATTTTTCATGAATTTTTGATTGTTTGACATTGACACTGACAGCACAGCTCAGCTGACAGTTCAGAAATCACTAACATTCTATTTTATGAGCGTTTTAATTTTGTCAAACTGTAGTGTCATATAAAAAACAGCTTTTAATACGTTGTCTCAAACAGACAACTGCGACATGTCTATAGAAAAAGAGAAAAACAGTTATCTTTCTTTTCATTTTAGCTCATCTCGGTGTAATTGAAGTGAATTCTGCTGCTGTTTGTGATAACGTTGCTCTTGTAGTTTAAATAGTGTATAATTTAATTCGTGCATAGCCGCTCATCATGTCTGAAGAGCCTGATACGCCGCCCTTCAGCACCGTCGATATTAACAATGAGAGCCGTGATGACGAGGATCTTTTTGCATCAGCGGTCCAGGTATCTTACTAGAATCCTGTTTGTTTTGTTATACGTGCCTTTGCCGCCCCAAATCTACGTATCCCGCCGAGCCGGCTCCGCAGCCGTCAACGCCCCCTTGTTCCTGTCACATACACCCATTATTTTCTTTTAAATTGTAATTAATATCTGAATTGGGATGTTACTAATTGGCTATTATTGCAGCTCTGCTGAATACTTAATTAGCGTTTTCAGGTTAACAGTCACCTTGAACATCATTGAGTTTCTAGTTTGTTTGTAGTTGTAGGATGCCAAACAAGTTTAGTCTTATTACTCTTATTAGTTTACTATCACAGATACAACTTCAAGACTTGTTTGTAGCTTAGTATGATTAGGTATTTGAGATAATGTTGCAGATGGTAATTAATCCAGTGAATCATCTTTATGTTTATATGCCATGCATTATTCTTGTGAAACAGCTTAGTAATTTTTACCTTATATTATAAATTATAATGAAACCAGCACATTCATAACTTTATAATATGGCCTTTGTCACATCAACATAAACTGTTTATACTTACTTAAGTCAATATTTTTGCTGACTTCAGTCCTTTTCAACATTCAAAGTGTGCCTAAAAGAGTAAAACATGAGTTATTTAAAAGTTATTATTACCAATACAGCAATAATGTATACAATGACTATTATTTTGATCTCTTTCTTTGGCAATCAATAATCCATTTATTCAATTGAAATATCAATGTGGTTTCAAATAACTCACAAAAACTATTATTACCCACTACTTGTTTGTATACAATTAACAGCATATAAGGGTGTATAGTGGGTGCTATTGTGTCATAAAGCTAATAGTCATAAATAAGACTTTACAATAGAACTTAATAAACATATTTATATTTACTAAACAATCAAGAATAATCAATACTGGTTTGTTAAATTCCTTATTAACCCTTTAACCGCCAGAATCTGATATATAAGACATTACATATCCAGCTCATTTCGCCACAGTCTGATAAATAAGTCAAAGATCTGATTTGGTTTTTACACCACATTTATAACTCCCGTAACTATGCCAACCTTACTCTGCGTGGTACAATTACTGTCGGTGGCGACACGAGCACGCTTGATCAAAAATTGCTGGCGGTTAAAAGGTTAATTATCATACTAAGTGTATTTGTTAAGTACAAATGCCCTAATTAATTAAAATATTATGTATAAGGAAAAATATATTTATCCTTTTACATAAACACAAGTATAAAACATGAGTATTTAACATGAGTTTATTACTTTTTATTAAACAAGTGGTCCTCATACCAAATACAAAAATTAAAAATATGGTTATTTGGTATTCTCTCAGATATTTATTAGTGAGTTTCTCTACAGATTTCTATTCTAAGAAATATACTCACATGTCAGAACAGAACTGTATTATATATAACATTGTTCAATATTGAGATACTTGAGATCACTTGAGATCATTTAATGTGAACTTAATAAAATCTAAACCTAGTGTGAAAATACCCAAGAATTTTTAACCTTTCAAAAATTTATTCATTTTTAATTTTCTATCTAATTTAGTTTTTACAGCTTACCAATACTATGATTTGATTTTTATTACAGGAAGTCAGCCTGGACCCAGAGGTGAATGGGACCCGAGATACCCTGGATCAGATTTCCATCAGTGATGCTCCTGCCAACACCGGGTCTATTGGAAGCCCTATCATGGAGGAGGTGTGTTACGAAATTTTTAATCATAAATAGCTTTAGAAAGATATTTTTTTTTTTTATTATGAATGGGCTTACTCATGGCCACAGACTAGCCGAGGCGTAGACGTGGCCTACGATGGAGCGAGCTCGCCCAGAAGGTGCCTGTTCACTCTTGATTTGAAGGTTGCCGGGTTATAAGAACACGGAAATATAGACGCCGGCAAGGAATTCCATTCCTTGGCAGTGCGCATAAGGAAAGTAGAAGCAAAGCGCTTCGTGCGAATTGGTGGAATATCTACCAAGTAAGGATGGATAATAATAAAGATAAAATTTTATTTCATTGAAAAATATCCAAAAATTAAAACAATCATAATATGCTTAAATAGTTACTTAAATATTATAAATGTACAATCACAGTGGTTTAGAAAAGTAAACATGAAATAAAAGATCTTGTAAGCAATTATTGTAACTGGCTCTAACATTATTTAACATCAATACCTTAACTAAGTAACTTAATACTTGTATTTTAGGTATTTCGTGTTATTAGGTCAATGTAGTGTATGTTAGGTGCTTATTGTGCAAAAACGATAAAGATGATATTAGTACAAGAACATAGGTAAATAACAGAGAATTATAATGTTTCAACTTATAACTAAAGTAATTTATAGCTAAAGTAAGGGCACCAAGCATGAAGAATTTTGTACATTGACAGGCCATTTCCTATCTATGCGATAGCATGTGCATAATTATATTGCTGTCCCACTTGCACTGTGGCATTGACCACCAACATCATTGGAGAAATTCTTTGTGATTAGTATCCATACGTGACTGTAGGTACTTATTAACACATTCAGGGTCAAGAACCCGATTGTCGGGTACACTGTTTGTAGCGACTACGCGCTTCATACGGCGAAACCATGGCTACGCGCTACGAGCGTAACCTGTAGCACTTAGTCCCAAAGAATGTGTTTAACAACAATGTTTCAAATTCTTCAATGATAAAAAAATTCCAATTCAGAAGAGTGCAATAGAGCATATAACATTTACACTCAAGAGCAATGGAAATGGGTTGTTTTTTAAATAGCCTTACAAATCAACTTATGTCATTGCTTTCTGTTATTAGTAAGGTTTCCAAAAAATTGTCAGGTTTGCTAAATTTTTAAGTGTCTCTTGTCAAGTAATAAATATTTAATTTGTGAGTTTGTTACTCATTAGTGTAATCAGACTACGACAGTTGTATTCATACAGTCATGTTTTGAACCATGATTGCCAAATAATGTTGTCACTGGCTTTGTTTTTCACTGATAATTAAACAGTTATCTTTCTATAGCATTATTGGGAAAGATAAACCATGTGCATATGGCTTGTATACATTACTAGCATTGTATCAAAACAAAGATTATTGATGAGAGTTTTGAACATTGTAGGCAGTTGAATTAATGCCAATAAAAAACCAAACATTTGACAAAGATATCAATTACGCAACTATTAGAAGTATAGTGATTTTAGCTTAGGTTTCTGCTCCTAATCTAGTTGGGTCAATTATTTATTCCATTAACCATTTTATGTACGTACATTACAATGTACATAATCGTGCCCTCTAATTTGAACCTTTCATGAACCAAATAAAGTAGCATTTCTTTTGTTTCATTGCTTTTAAAAACAAACGAAATTCGTTCTAATTTACTTATAGAATAAGGTCCAAATTAAAAATATGAAAACTTTATATGCTGGGTCTTACAGGGTTATAGGCATTTTCATTACTTATCATGTCTTGGAGAGCTGTCACTCAAGTACGTTTTTTTTTTTTTTTTGGAGAACCAACAGCTATGACAATACCATAGAAATTATAATGGATACAGAAAGCCAATTATAGGAACTCACAGGTAGTAACATAATACTAAACTAACAGGTACTACTTATACTAAGGTTACGCACTATCGCAAGCACATATGTGAACAAAGCCAACACAAATCATATCTAATAAAGATAAATTGAAAGTTACAAAGATACTAATTAACAAGTAACAAAATGAGGACTATTAAAGTAAAAATATTAATAATACATTTCTAGGTATTTAAGAAGGCGACAACACGCTCACTCAATAGACTCGAAATATCTCTGCACTAAATTACGTCTCACGTTAGGGATTCTACAGTTGAATATATCAATATCAAATTCTTTAGACAACTCGTTAAGGGTACGACTGGCGCGCGTTAAAAAACTATTCTGTCTGTATTTGGAAGATGCATTTTTGATTGCTAATGGGGGATGATACCTTTTAGAACGAGAGGGGGTTTTGAAACACAGTTTACTTAGCAACTCGGGGCAATCGATTACACCATTAGTAATACTTATTAGGTACAATTTTACTTTATGAAGTCACATCACAAACTGTTCTAGAGTGAAAGTTGTTATAGCCACAGTAAGAACTGGAAAAAAAACCGGGCAAGTGCGAGTCGGACTCGCGCACGTAGGGTTCCGTACCATAATGCAAAAAAAGGCAAAAAAAAAAACGGTCACCCATCCAAGTACTGACCCCGCCCGACGTTGCTTAACTTCGGTCAAAAATCACGTTTGTTGTATGGGAGCCCCACTTAAATCTTTATTTTATTCTGTTTTTAGTATTTGTTGTTACAGCGGCAACAGAAATACATCATCTGTGAAAATTTCAACTGTCTAGCTATCACGGTTCGTGAGATACAGCCTGGTGACGGACGGACGGACGGACGGACAGCAGAGCCTTAGTAATAGGGTCCCGTTTTACCCTTTGGGTACGGAACCCTAATATAATATACTTAGGCCCACTTGCACCATCCTACTCACAAAACTGCTAAACTAGTGTCAAATTGTACTGGTAACCATGGTAACTTTAGGTTTAACCGGTTAACCCAGGCTTAGTGAGATGGTGAAAGTGGCCCTTAGGAAAACATGTTTTCTTGACACATGAAACCACCTGTTTCAGATTGCCACAGAAAGGGCCAACAACATAATAATAACAGTCACAGAGCCACAGAAAATCGGAGAAGGCATGAGCTCTTATGTAGCGTATAGAGTACTAACCAAGACCAATATGCCTATATTCAGTAAACACGACTTCTCTGTGTTGAGACGTTTCAGTGATTTCCTTGGCCTTTATGAAAAGTTGATGGAAAAGTATTTACGCTCGGGAAGGATCATACCGCCGGCGCCTGAGAAAAGTATTGTGGGTAAGGAAGTTTAAATAAATTACATCATTATTATTTTGATAACTTTTGATATGATACCAAAAATATTACATTAATAAAAAAAAATACATTATATAAATAATAAATGCTAATGTTAAAGAGGACATTTTTTTCAACTAATACCTAATAGGGAAATTATATTTCCCTGTTAAAATTTAAAGAAGTCTATCATCATATTTTATATTCATTACCAATAAAAAATATTGATTGATTGATTGAATATTATTGGTAGTTCTAGTATAAATAGCGCGTGCACCACTTCAAAGCTCCTTCCGACATCTAAAATAATTACTCTACAATATCTTTCCCTATTATTTTCTGTATACCTTAAGATGTATACGTAAGTATTACACCGGTCAAATCTTACAATAAAAAAACAATGTGTATATAAATATAACTCTATAGTTTTCAAAGGGTGTAAAAGTTTGTAATTTATTTTATTTTAGGAACAACCAAATTAAAAATGACGTCGACTCCATCAACGGAGAGCGCCAACGGCGGCTCAGCCTCCGCCAATGTCCAATCGCAGTTCGTCGAGCGGCGGCGGGCGTCTCTGGAGCGGTTCCTGAATCGCGTGGCGCAGCACCCCGTGCTCTGTATCGACCCGGACTTCCGGCAGTTCCTCGAGTCTGGTAAATACATACTATTACAGAACAGTTAGTAAGTGTAAGATCGAAAAATGGAGCCAAAGAATCGAGGCTCACAACTCAAACGATGGGAGGATGAAATAATAACTACTGTAGGATCATTCTGGACAAGACTGGCCAGGCAGAGGAAATACTGGAAAGAGTTGGTGGAGGCATTTGCCAACAGGCACACTGAATTACAAGACTTCATTTAAAAATCAATCCAAGCAAACAGTGAATAGGCTATACAAATACAGGACAGTATTGGAATACTGTAAGCACCACAGCAGTGTGGCGAAGTGTACATTGTAGTGTAAAATTTGCAAAATTTTATAAACTGTGCTGCTTCATCTATAAATACAACCCAATATATACTTAATGCGGTGCGCGGTAGGTACAGTCACGGAATTTGAAGGTTTTGGGTTCTATGTCATGGCATTAAGGTTCAAAAGTAACAAGCTTTCAAATTTCGTGACTGTATATATCAAACATAAATTACATATTTTTTTATGTTTGCCAATATTATTTTTTTAAATTCATCTTTAAATGTAATATTTGAAAACAATAATGCTATGTATACTTTAGACACGGAGCTTCCCAAAGCAACAAGTACGTCTGCGCTCAGTGGCGCCGGTATGGTGCGGTTTTTCAACAAAGTGGGCGAGACCGTCAACAAGATTACCTACAGAATGGATGAGTCGGACGCTGTAAGTACCTCTTTTTTTGTACAGTCGCCATCATATATATCGGAGCGGCCAAGGTGTTCACAATATCTGAACACGCACTCTAACGCCTTGACAATAGAGGCGTGTTCAGATATTTGTGAGCGCCTTAGCCGCTCCAATATATCTGATAGCGACTGTACAGTTTCTGTATTCTTTTCAATATTAGCGCTTTACTGGTTTTAGATGATTTCCTCACTTTGTTTTTCTTTTATTGTTCGCCCATTGAATTATCAAAAATGTATGTTGATTTCAAATCGGGTGACATCTCTAAAGTTCATCTCGACAGAGACAGAAGATATAATTAGAATTAGTGTACCATTTTAGTAAAATCTCATATTAACCTAAAAAGTAAAGTAGGAAAATTGACTATTGGATAAATTAATAAATAAATTGTACTTAATTGTGGCTTTCCATACAGACCGGAGTGCAATAAGGACCTTTTTATCTTAAATTCCAACAGAAATTCTGTGACTATTTAATATCCTTTACACAAAGGAGGACAATTAAAATTAATGATTTATTTCACCTATCGTCACATCCAGGGCCGGATTAAGCATGTCGGGGCCCCTAAGCAGTACAAGGCTTGGGGCCCCGTTACAGTCAATTCTGCATACAGCATGTTCAGTTGTTCAGTACAGGGTAATAAGTTTGCGTTTTTAATTTCAATCTACAGCCGAGACAATCCGTGTCTATACTTCGTTTTTTTTAGCATTAGAAATTAGGTAAACAATCTTGATGTGTCTTTTAATTGAAAAACACATTTTAAAAATAAGTTACGGCAAATATGTAACAATTATGAATCTAATACGATCATTTATATTCTTCTGCTTTCATAAGTAATAGTTATTGATTTTTAAAAAGCGTTTTTCAATTAAAATACATGCCAAGATCGCTTACCTTCTTTCAAGTTCATTCTAATGCTAAAAAAACGAACTATAGTCAGAACGATGTCTTTTGCGCTCGCTTGGACATAAAGCTTTTTCTATCGGTTTTTGCCGATTCCACGTTGCGTCAAGTGTGGGGAGAGCCCTTTAGGCTTAAAGCCAATCCCCAGTGGAATACCAAAGCTGTGAGCTTAAGCGTCACTTTCCTACCTACCTCTAATGGAAAATTTTAAGCGAAGCTATGCTCAATTAGTGCCGCAAAGTTGATTTTCTCAATAGTTACTTAATATTTTGACGACCGGTCTGGCCTAGTGGGTAGTGGGTGGGTGGGGCCCTGCCTATGAAGCCGATGGTCCTAGGTTTGAATCCTGGTAAGGGCATTTATTTGAGATATTTTAATTTTTTTAACAATATCGCAAATTGTGAAAGCCTGTTAAAAAGCCAGGCCGGGTACCGATCTTCACCTGGGCCTAAAAGTCCAAAGTGCCCCAGTGAGGCGGGCTTTCATACGAAGTCAAAGCCGTTCAGGCTTCGGTATAAGTAGTTGACCACAGACACGAACCAAATTCCATTGTATTAAAAAGCGAGACCGCAGGCCGAGCTAGGCGCGAGGCCAAAGGCTAAAGTAGAGAGGCTGAAGTAGAGGAGATGAAGAACAAAAACCAATGGTAAATTGAGGTAAAAAGTGAGGCTGAAGTAAAGGTCGAGGACAGCAATCTCAGCATTACTCGAAAGCCCGTCTTTTAGCGAAGTGAGCTTTCATGCGAGGCAAAAGGCCAAGCTATAATCAATGTTGATATTTCTTAAAAAGTAACGCTGAAGGTCGAGCTGTAAGGAAGCAGCACTCTGACATGAACTAATCGTCGAAAAAACGCATTTTTACGTACATACATTTTGTATGGACCATCACTAAACTGGCACCCAAAATTCGTATGAAAAAGTGGAGACACTTTTTTTTGTTTTAATCAATAGTCCTCGTGATTCTGAGTCGAAATAACCCAGAAGTTGTTGGTTGTTCGAAAAAAAGTAAATGTTAACAAGTTTTCAGAAAACCTTTACAACAGTGCCGTTTATCAAAAGCTTGTAACTTGTAATACAAGTGGAAGTCTCTTTTTGACAGCTTTTGTTAGAAAGGGACTTCCAATTGTATTACAAGTTACAAGCTTTTGATAAACAGGGCACATGGGCCCGTTTCTCAAAAGCTTGTAAGTTGTAATACCGGATGTCACTTTTTGACAGCTTTTGTTAGAAAGGGACTTCCAATTGTCACTTGTATTACAAGTTACAAGCTTTTGAGAAACTGTAACGTATTGCTTCAATTCTATTACAGTTTCATTGAATTAAAGAATGGGTCGCAAAAAAAAACAATAACAAAGCATATTCATTATTATTAAGAATAAAACATTTACGCGTGAATTTTGACCCTATGAAACAATTGTTTTTGGTGCGCTCTGAGCCGTCGGGGCCCCCTAGCCGAGGCGGGGCCCCTAGGTAGTTGCCTACTTTGACTTAGGGTTAATCCGGCCCCGGTCACATCGTTCGATCGTTCAATTATTTTTATTTATCTCATATCCACAGTGGTTCGAGGAGCGCTTGGGGCGCATCGAGGCGCTGGAGGCGTGCCTGCGGCGGCTGTGCGGCGCGTGCGAGTCGCTGGCGGGCGAGCGGCGCGAGCTGGGCGCGCGCGCGCACGAGGCGGCGCGCGCCGCCGCCGCGCTGTCGGGCGCCGACCCGCACGCGCCGCTCTCCCGCGCGCTCAGCCACCTCGCCGACCTGCACGAGAAGGTGGGGACATTATACAGTGTGGGGTGCTGGAGGCGTGCTGCGGCGGCTGTGCGGCGCGTGCGAGTCGCTGGCGGGCGAGCGGCGCGAGCTGGGCGCGCGCGCGCACGAGGCGGCGCGCGCCGCCGCCGCGCTGTCGGGCGCCGACCCGCACGCGCCGCTCTCCCGCGCGCTCAGCCACCTCGCCGACCTGCACGAGAAGGTGGGGACATTATACAGTGTGGGGTGCTGGAGGCGTGCTGCGGCGGCTGTGCGGCGCGTGCGAGTCGCTGGCGGGCGAGCGGCGCGAGCTGGGCGCGCGCGCGCACGAGGCGGCGCGCGCCGCCGCCGCGCTGTCGGGCGCCGACCCGCACGCGCCGCTCTCCCGCGCGCTCAGCCACCTCGCCGACCTGCACGAGAAGGTGGGGACATTATACAGTGTGGGGTGCTGGAGGCGTGCTGCGGCGGCTGTGCGGCGCGTGCGAGTCGCTGGCGGGCGAGCGGCGCGAGCTGGGCGCGCGCGCGCACGAGGCGGCGCGCGCCGCCGCCGCGCTGTCGGGCGCCGACCCGCACGCGCCGCTCTCCCGCGCGCTCAGCCACCTCGCCGACCTGCACGAGAAGGTGGGGACATTATACAGTGTGGGGTGCTGGAGGCGTGCTGCGGCGGCTGTGCGGCGCGTGCGAGTCGCTGGCGGGCGAGCGGCGCGAGCTGGGCGCGCGCGCGCACGAGGCGGCGCGCGCCGCCGCCGCGCTGTCGGGCGCCGACCCGCACGCGCCGCTCTCCCGCGCGCTCAGCCACCTCGCCGACCTGCACGAGAAGGTGGGGACATTATACAGTGTGGGGTGCTGGAGGCGTGCTGCGGCGGCTGTGCGGCGCGTGCGAGTCGCTGGCGGGCGAGCGGCGCGAGCTGGGCGCGCGCGCGCACGAGGCGGCGCGCGCCGCCGCCGCGCTGTCGGGCGCCGACCCGCACGCGCCGCTCTCCCGCGCGCTCAGCCACCTCGCCGACCTGCACGAGAAGGTGGGGACATTATACAGTGTGGGGTGCTGGAGGCGTGCTGCGGCGGCTGTGCGGCGCGTGCGAGTCGCTGGCGGGCGAGCGGCGCGAGCTGGGCGCGCGCGCGCACGAGGCGGCGCGCGCCGCCGCCGCGCTGTCGGGCGCCGACCCGCACGCGCCGCTCTCCCGCGCGCTCAGCCACCTCGCCGACCTGCACGAGAAGGTGGGGACATTATACAGTGTGGGGTGCTGGAGGCGTGCTGCGGCGGCTGTGCGGCGCGTGCGAGTCGCTGGCGGGCGAGCGGCGCGAGCTGGGCGCGCGCGCGCACGAGGCGGCGCGCGCCGCCGCCGCGCTGTCGGGCGCCGACCCGCACGCGCCGCTCTCCCGCGCGCTCAGCCACCTCGCCGACCTGCACGAGAAGGTGGGGACATTATACAGTGTGGGGTGCTGGAGGCGTGCTGCGGCGGCTGTGCGGCGCGTGCGAGTCGCTGGCGGGCGAGCGGCGCGAGCTGGGCGCGCGCGCGCACGAGGCGGCGCGCGCCGCCGCCGCGCTGTCGGGCGCCGACCCGCACGCGCCGCTCTCCCGCGCGCTCAGCCACCTCGCCGACCTGCACGAGAAGGTGGGGACATTATACAGTGTGGGGTGCTGGAGGCGTGCTGCGGCGGCTGTGCGGCGCGTGCGAGTCGCTGGCGGGCGAGCGGCGCGAGCTGGGCGCGCGCGCGCACGAGGCGGCGCGCGCCGCCGCCGCGCTGTCGGGCGCCGACCCGCACGCGCCGCTCTCCCGCGCGCTCAGCCACCTCGCCGACCTGCACGAGAAGGTGGGGACATTATACAGTGTGGGGTGCTGGAGGCGTGCTGCGGCGGCTGTGCGGCGCGTGCGAGTCGCTGGCGGGCGAGCGGCGCGAGCTGGGCGCGCGCGCGCACGAGGCGGCGCGCGCCGCCGCCGCGCTGTCGGGCGCCGACCCGCACGCGCCGCTCTCCCGCGCGCTCAGCCACCTCGCCGACCTGCACGAGAAGGTGGGGACATTATACAGTGTGGGGTGCTGGAGGCGTGCTGCGGCGGCTGTGCGGCGCGTGCGAGTCGCTGGCGGGCGAGCGGCGCGAGCTGGGCGCGCGCGCGCACGAGGCGGCGCGCGCCGCCGCCGCGCTGTCGGGCGCCGACCCGCACGCGCCGCTCTCCCGCGCGCTCAGCCACCTCGCCGACCTGCACGAGAAGGTGGGGACATTATACAGTGTGGGGTGCTGGAGGCGTGCTGCGGCGGCTGTGCGGCGCGTGCGAGTCGCTGGCGGGCGAGCGGCGCGAGCTGGGCGCGCGCGCGCACGAGGCGGCGCGCGCCGCCGCCGCGCTGTCGGGCGCCGACCCGCACGCGCCGCTCTCCCGCGCGCTCAGCCACCTCGCCGACCTGCACGAGAAGGTGGGGACATTATACAGTGTGGGGTGCTGGAGGCGTGCTGCGGCGGCTGTGCGGCGCGTGCGAGTCGCTGGCGGGCGAGCGGCGCGAGCTGGGCGCGCGCGCGCACGAGGCGGCGCGCGCCGCCGCCGCGCTGTCGGGCGCCGACCCGCACGCGCCGCTCTCCCGCGCGCTCAGCCACCTCGCCGACCTGCACGAGAAGGTGGGGACATTATACAGTGTGGGGTGCTGGAGGCGTGCTGCGGCGGCTGTGCGGCGCGTGCGAGTCGCTGGCGGGCGAGCGGCGCGAGCTGGGCGCGCGCGCGCACGAGGCGGCGCGCGCCGCCGCCGCGCTGTCGGGCGCCGACCCGCACGCGCCGCTCTCCCGCGCGCTCAGCCACCTCGCCGACCTGCACGAGAAGGTGGGGACATTATACAGTGTGGGGTGCTGGAGGCGTGCTGCGGCGGCTGTGCGGCGCGTGCGAGTCGCTGGCGGGCGAGCGGCGCGAGCTGGGCGCGCGCGCGCACGAGGCGGCGCGCGCCGCCGCCGCGCTGTCGGGCGCCGACCCGCACGCGCCGCTCTCCCGCGCGCTCAGCCACCTCGCCGACCTGCACGAGAAGGTACGGACATATATAGTCGCACCAAACGAAGTCTGCATCACGTGCACGGAGCCGAAGCCAACGCGTAGAGTCTCAAAAGGGAACTTTAGTGAAATTATATTTGTTATATTCTTATTATATTTCCACACATACAATTATAGGTGGATTTTGTAGACGAGGCACTGAGGGCGGCTACCTAATCCCGTGCTGTGGTGAAAGCAGTCCCGGAAGACCTTCCCTAACTTTTTATTCTTATTTGTCTAGCTGGCCAGTTTACTTTTGTAATAATTTTACCAGCTGGCCACGTGAGTACAGAAGCGCCGACATTCCAAAAGCAGAAAATAAAAATCATATTCTTGTGTAATTTTTCGGACTCAACAATACGTACGTATGTATTTGCTTTAGGGTGGTATTTCACCTGTCCAATTTTCTGGTCCAATATACATTTGCATCTCACATTTTGCTTAATGAGGAAGGTGAAACGCATTGACATTGTACCAAGAAATGGGACAGGTGGAATACCATCCCTAGGGCTCATTTAGACGATGCGAGAACTCGCATGCGAGTTTCATTATATTGCAGGTTTTAATCGATCGGTTGAAATGGACATAACCAACAGTCCGCAATGCAACTAAAATCGCATGCGAGTTCGCGCGCCGTCTAAATCAACCCTAAATCAAATTAATAAAATATTAATCAAAATGTCTTTTGTTTCAGATAGAGCAGTTAAGAATTGAGCAGTCAAACACGGACTTCTACGTGCTAACAGAGCACATCAAGGACTACCTCGGGCTCATCCAAGCCATCAAGGACGTGTTTCACGAACGAGTCAAGGTAATACAAAAAAAATAGGAAATTCTTACACAGGTTGACTAAGTCCCACAGTAAGCTCAAGAAGGCTTGTGTTGTGGGTACTCAGACAACGATATAATATATAAATACTTAAATACATAGAAAACAGCCATGACTCAAGAACAAATATCTGTGTCATCACACAAATAAATGCCCTTACTGGGATTCGAACTCCGGACCATCGGCTTCACAGCACAGGCAGGATCACTCACTACCCACTATTAAGGCCAGACCGGTTGTCAAAAAATATACATATACAAGTTAAATATATTAACCATAAACATGGAAATACTTTATAAAATTAAAACACCGCCATCTAGTGAGTTGAAACCTATCTAAAAAAAACCATCTTGACACTATTAAAAAAATCACACACTCAAATTGGGTCATCCGTTGGGGGTTAAAATGAAGTACAAAATTCTACATCAATCCTGTTGACTTATCTCATCTACCTGAGCCCTGTTTATCAAAAGCTTGTAACTTGTAATGCAAGTGGAAGTCCCTTTTTGACATCTTTTGTTAGAAAGGGACTTCCACATGTATTACAAGTTACAAGCTTTTTATAAACGGCAAAGGGACTCGTTTCTAAAAAGCTTGTAACTTGTAATACAAGTGGAAATCCCTTTTTGACAGCTTTTGTTAGAAAGGGACTTCCACTTGTATTACTAGTTACAAGCTTTTGATAAACAGGGCACAGGGACTCGTTTCTAAAAAGCTTGTAACTTGTAATACAAGTGGAAGTCCCTTTTTGACAGGGTTTGTTAGAAAGGCACTTCCACTTGTATTACCAGTTACAAGCTTTTGATAAACAGAGCACTGGAGTTTAGCAATCGAGCTTTAAAAATCTAATCCTGATTATTATTTTGGTTTATTTGTATTATGGATGTGTTGTTGTCAACAGGTGTTCCAGAACTGGCAGCACGCACAAATGCAGCTGACCAAGCGGAGAGAGAACAAAGCGAAGGCCGAGCTCGCCAACCGGCCCGAGAAGATAGAGCAAGCCTCGCAGGAGATCATTGAGGTATTTACCAGTCCCGTTTTAATTCCCGTCTTAACCTCTAGCCGCCCAGAGATCTATAAAAAGGTCTCCTGTTCCATTCTAATTTGAACGTTGTGTTGACAAAATTAAATTTCATTTTGCTTGGCAAGGTTTGATATATGGGCGGCTAGAGGTTAATTTCTTTTCTTATTGCATGAAGCAAAAATTGGTTGATGAAGTAGATGTCGATGTCGCTATGGTGGTATGATGCGGTTAATCTGATTGTCAATTGAGTATCAAGAATCATTTAGTCATGGCAAACTACATTTCATACGAGTGTATTGTGTTACAAAAAAATAAATTTAAGAGTGCTATTACATTTCGGGGTTGAGCGAGTTTAGGTATTTTACGCGCTGCGGCAGGCCGTGCGAGCTCAGTATTCCGATCCCTTCTACCACACTCGCACTACAATGATGGATTAAACATTCTTGATCCTTCGCGAAGCATATTGAAATCAACCATAACAACACTAACTGTACTTAACTTATAAAGTCCTAAAACTGTTATTTGGTAAGTACGAAAATACTAAATGCAGTGCAAATGTACACAGGGGCTGTTCATAAATGACGTCATCTATTTTTGACCCCCCCATCCCTCAAATCATCCAAAAATCATGCTTCGGATAACTCTGTTTCCTCCTACGTCATGCTACCATCATCTGATGTCCAGACCCCCCCGCCTCCTCCCATTTGAAACGACGTAATTTATGAATAGCCCCATACTCGTACTTATGAACGTATATTACTCGAAAGAAATTATAGGTACTCGCTTATTTACAAGAAACAAGTTACAAGAAACTGAAGATACACAGGGTCTGATGATGGAGCTGGAAGGTGGCCACGGGTACCAGTATATCATGTAACTAAACCACTTCGTGTTTGGGCTCGTTTGATTCGTCTCAACAAGATCTTTGACACTGAAGATACACAGGGTCTGATGATGTAGCTGGAAGGAGGCCACGGGTACCAGTATCTCATGTAACTAAACAATTTCGTGTTTGGGCTCGTTTGATTCGTCTCAACAAGATCTTTGACACAAGACAGTACTCAGGGTCTGATGATGGAGCTGGAAGGTGGTCACCATTACCAATCAATCATACAACTAAACCACATCGTGTTTAGGCTCGTTTTATTCATCTCAACAAGATCTTTGACACTAGGTGATACTCAGAGTCTGATGATGGAGCTGGAAGTTGGTTACCGGTACCAATCAACCATACAACTAAACCACTTCATATTTAGGCTCGTTTGACTAGTCTCAACAAGATCTTTGACACTAGGTGATACTCAGAGTCTGATGATGGAGCCGGAAGGTGGTCACCGGTACCAATCAACCATGCAACTATACCACTTCATGTTTAGGCACGTTTGATTAGTCTCAACAAGATCTTTGACACTAGGTGATACTCAGAGTCTGATGATGGAGTTGGAAGGTGGTCACCGGTACCAATCAACAATGCAACTAAACCACTTCGTGTTTAGGCTCGTTTGATTCGTCTCAACAAGATCTTTGACACTAGGTGATAAACCAAACACGAAGCCCAAACACGAAGTGGTTCAGTTATGTGATAGACTGGTACCCGTCGCCACCTTCGAGCTCCATCATCAGACCCTGAGTAGTATCTTGTGTCAAAGATCTTGTTGCGACGAATCAAACGAGCCCAAACACGAAGTGGTTCAGTTACATGGTACCCGTGGCCACAGTCCAGCTCCATCATCAGACCCTGAGTACTAACTTGTGTCCAAGGTCTTGTTGAGACGGATCAAACGAGCCCAAACATGAAGTGGTTCAGTTACATGATAGCAGTGTTGGCAAAACATCAATTCGAATTGACGATTGACGATTGAGAATTGACCGATCAATTCGAATTGAGGATTGACGAAACTAATTCTACTGATTGAAGATTGACGATTACTAATCGTTAATTCGAATTGATCGGTCAATCCTCAATCGTCAATTCAGATTGACGATTACTTTGTATGTACCTACCTAATGTCCTTTTTATTTAGGCCATTTTTGTGAAACTGACCAAATGCGTTCAAAAGCGGTGTCTGAGTTTACCAAAGGTTCCGAAACATGTTTCCGACGGCTATATGAAGGATGTCCTTTTTGGAACATTTTCGGGACTTTCCTTGAAATTAACCGATAGCGTTCAAAATCGATATCTGAGGTGCCCAAAGGTTTCGAAGCTTGTTTCCGAGGGAAATATTGAGAGATGTCCTTTTTTGGGACATTTCTAGAAATTACCCGATTGCGTTTAAAATCGATATCTGAGGTAAACAGAGGTTTCTAAACATTTTTTCAACTGCAATATTGAAAGGTGTCCTGTTTTGGGACATTTTAGTGACATTCTTTGAAAGTGACTGATTGCATTCAAAATCGATATCTGAGGTGCAAAATATGGTTTCAACGGCAATATTTAGATTCTACACTTTAGCCGCGTACTTACTTTACTACCTGCATTACGCCACCCTGCTGAAAAAAGGTCATTTCTCGGTATTGCCGTCAGAAACATGTTTCGAAACCTTTGGGCACCTCAGATATTGATTTTGAACGCAATCGGTTAATTGGAAGAAATGTCCCATAAATGTCCAGAAAAAAAGGAAACTCCGTCTGTATTGCCGTCGGAAACATGTTACGGAACCTTTGGAAATCTCAGATATCGTTTTAAAGTGCCAACGATCAATTTAAAAAAATGTCCCGAAATGGAAGCGACATCCTTCAATACTGACGTCAGAAACATTTTTCGGGACCTATGGTCGACATCGATTACGAATATGAACGTAATTGGCCAATTTCGAAAAATGTCCCTAAAAAGGACATCAGTCAATACTGACATCAGGAACATGTTTTCGAACCTCTGGGAACCTCAGATATCGACTTTAAGTCCAGTAAGTAAGTCCCTAAAAAGGACACCTTTGAAAACTAATCTTAGGGAAAGGAAAGGGACCCTAGGTTAATCTAGATTGAGAATTGATTTAATCCGAATTGAGGATTGATGCGTTAATTCCAATTGATACAATCGGATTGACGCGTCAATCAGAATTAAATCAATTCGAATTGATAAATTCGGATTGACGCGTCAATTCGATTGATCAATCCGAATTGATTTAGTTCAGATTGATGCCAACACTGCATGATAGACAGGTACCCGTCGCCACCTTCGAGCTCCATCATCAGATCCTGAGTACTATCTTGTGTCAAAGATCTTGTTGAGATGAATAAAACGTGTCTAAACACTAAGTGGTTCAGTTACATGATAGACTGGGACCCGTGGCCACCTTTCAGCTCCATAATCAAACCTTGTGTATCTTCAGTATCAAAGATCTCCTTGAGACTAATCAAACGAGCCCAAGCACGAAGTGGTTTAGTTGCATGGTTGATTGGTACCGGTGACCACCTTCCTGCTCCATCATCAGACCCTGAGTACTATCTTGTGTCAAAGATCTTGTTGAGATGAATAAAACGAGCCTGAACACGAAATGGTTTTGTTGCACGGTTGATTGGTACCGGTGACCATCTTCCGGCTCCATCATCAGACCCTGAGTACTATCATGTGTCAAAGATCTTGTTGAGACGAATAAAACGAGCCTAAACACGAAGTGGTTTAGTTGCACGGTTGATTGGTACCGGTGACCACCTTCCGGCTCCATCATCAGACCCTGAGTACTATCTTGTGTCAAAGATCTTGTTGAGACGAATCAAACGAGCCCAAACACGAAATGGTTTAGTTGCATGGTTGATTAGTACCGGTGACCACATTCCGGCTCCATCATCAGATCCTGAGTACTATCTTGTGTCAAAGATCTTGTTGAGACGAATCAAACGAGCCCAAACACGAAGTGGTTTAGTTGCATGGTTGATTGGTACCGGTGACCACCTTCCGGCTCCATCATCAGACCCTGAGTACTATCTTGTGTCAAAGATCTTGTTGAGACGAATCAAACGAGCCCAAACACGAAATGGTTTAGTTGCATGGTTGATTAGTACCGGTGACCACATTCCGGCTCCATCATCAGACCCTGAGTACTATCTTGTGTCAAAGATCTTGTTGAGACGAATAAAACGAGCCTAAACACGAAGTGGTTTAGTTGCATGGTTGATTGGTACCGGTGACCACCTTCCGGCTCCATCATCAGACCCTGAGTACTATCTTGTGTCAAAGATCTTGTTGAGACGAATCAAACGAGCCCAAACACGAAATGGTTTAGTTGCATGGTTGATTAGTACCGGTGACCACATTCCGGCTCCATCATCAGATCCTGAGTACTATCTTGTGTCAAAGATCTTGTTGAGACGAATAAAACGAGCCTAAACACGAAGTGGTTTAGTTGCATGGTTGATTGGTACCGGTGACCACCTTCCGGCTCCATCATCAGACCCTGAGTACTATCTTGTGTCAAAGATCTTGTTGAGACGAATAAAACGAGCCTAAACACGAAGCGGTTTAGTTGCATGGTTGATTGGTACCGGTGACCACCTTCCAGCTCCATCATCAGACCCTGAGTACTATCATGTGTCAAAGATCTTGTTGAGACGAATCAAACGAGCCCAAACACGAAATGGTTTAGTTGCATGGTTGATTAGTACCGGTGACCACATTCCGGCTCCATCATCAGACCCTGAGTACTATCTTAACTCAAAGATCTTCTTGAGACGAATAAAACGAGCCTAAACACGAAGTGGTTTAGTTGCATGGTTGATTGGTACTGGTGACCACCTTCCGGCTCCATCATCAGACCCTGAGTACTATTTTGTGTCAAAGATCTTGTTAAGACGAATAAAACGAGCCTAAACACGAAGTGGTTTAGTTGCATAGTTGATTGGTACCGGTGACCACCTTCCTGCTCCATCATCAGACCCTGAGTACCCTGAGTACTATCTTGTGTCAGGGATCTTGTTGAGACGAATCAAACGAGCCCAAACACGAAGTGGTTTGGTTGCATGGTTGATTGGTACCGGTGACCACCTTCCGGCTCCATCATCAGACCCTGAGTACTATCTTGTGTCAAAGATCTTGTTGACGCGAATAAAATGAGCCTAAATACGAAGTGGTTTAGTTGCATGGTTGACTGGTACTGGTGACCACCTTCCGGCTCCATCGTCAGACCCTGAGTACTATCTTAAGTCAAAGATCTTGTTGAGCCGAATCAAACGTGCCCAAACACGAAGTGGTTTAGTTGCATGGTTGATTGGTACCGGTGACCACCTTCCGGCTCCATCATCAGACCCTGAGTACTATCTTGAGTCAAATAAATACATATAGAATGTCAGGTCGTTTCAAATATTTTTAATCCTGTCCGCTAGTTTATTAAACTGTACCATTATAAATTATAATACTATAAAAACAGTGCTAGGATCAAAGTCTCTCGTTGCGGTTTACACGCACACAGTATAGCGTTTGACACGGCGCCCGCCGCACACAATGATAAAAAACCTCGTCGTCGCCGTTGAAAATGTGCGGAGCCGACCGACACACGTCCTGCCTGTACAAGCTCTGCCGCGGCACTGAGCTGGCGAGCGCGCGTCATTGGTAATATAGAGTAGTTTTCAAAAAATTGCCAAAAAATTATAGTAGAATTTCATAAACACTAATGTATACCAACAGTATAAGCAAACGTTGCAGATTGCTTGAGTATGAAAATGACTTCGATATTAAGTAGATTTTCGTAGAAATTGACACTTGTTTCGGAGAGAAAATTGAGTTCGTTTTACTTTGATTTTCTCTTTCTCAAAGGTATGTAGGAAAAATATCGTTTGATATGCCTAAAGTACAGGGTATTAGTAATACAAAATAGCCAGGTTTAGCAGAGTAAACTTCTCAACATTTCCAAATAAGAGCTTGCCGTTCAGTGCTTCACGGGGTTTTTCGGAAACGACCATCAGAAAAAAATTCATTACTAATTTAATAAGTCCTTTTTCTAATATTTACAACGATATTTAAAAAGATAAGAAGACGCTTTTACTGGAACAAGTACTCATTGTTTCTAATAATGAGCACAAAGTCCTGAATTTCGTCGACTAGTATCATCAATTTTGCATTATTTCGACTTTTCTTGTAAGAGCGCTCTTAAACAGAGTAAGTCTGGAAGAGATCGCCTCTACATTTAATCAATTGTTGTTTTCTTTTGTATATTTTTACTGAGGTATGCCAATAAAGGGTATACTATCTATCTATCTAGTTTACCACGAAATGGTCCCGCCTCAGAATGATGCTACCCCTAATGTCAGCGCTGATCTTCCGGCGAGACCATTTGTGGGCATCTTGAGCACAAAACACAGCATTGTATAGAAATATCTAGTTAGGGCCCCAAATTTGGAAGCACAGATTTTTTATTAGATTTTACACCTCTTACACAATCAATTACACTTTGCATGAAGATCGCATTCTAGCTCCGTACGCATGAAGATATGGGACTATTTTATACAATTTACAGAAGTTTTAATTTTATTATTTTCAGTGGGAATCGAAAGTGGAACGCGGGCAACAGGAGTTCGATCAGATCTCGCGAGTGATCAAGAAGGAGCTCGAGCGCTGGGACGAGGTGCGGGTTGTAGAGATGAGGGCCACACTGCTGCGGTACCTCGAGGAACACATGAAGCACCAGGCACAGGTATTAATCTTAATATTTCCTTAATTTTATTTGTGCGGGGAGATGTAAACAACTGGGGATAGCACAGGAGCTCCGTTAGATACGTAACTCGATCGATAAAAACATTATAAGTATTATAACTCGATCGTTGTTAAACAAAAACATCATAAAATCATTGCTGTTATGTTATAAAAGCAGTAGGAACTATTTCAGGCAAAAATACATGAAGAAGTATTACACAATTTGTGTAATATAGTCACAGTTGGTCAAAAATACATGATTTTTTTAATTTGGGGCCCCTGCTGGTCTTCCACATCCACCCCTCATAGCGAGTCGGGTCGAAAATGCACGAAGCTTATGTTAGTAGTAGTCTGTGCCCTAATATAAGTATCCACTTTACTATACAGCAGGGATGTTGCGAATATTCGCATCCGCATTATTTTCAACATCCGCATCTGCATCCGCATCCGCATCTGTATCCGCATAAAATCAATGCGGAGCATCCGCATGATGCGGATGTCGACCAAGTCGGTAACAGGAACGTATTAACGGCGTCGCCGGCGGCGTAAGTGACAAGTAATTTCGTCATTATATATAAGAAATCGTTTAGATCACGAAAAGTCGGCCAAATTACTGTTTATTAACAAAGCGCTTATTATTCTTGCTCAAATACTAAACATTTCGGTTTTTTTTTATATGAATAATGCAAAAAAATTAATATTTAAGTACCAAATCTTGACATCCGCATTATGTCAAAAAATCTGCATCCGCAACATCCCTGCTATACAGTTAGTATGGCGACGTGGGTACTTAAATTGTGGCACATAACATACTATGTATACATATAAGACACACTTGACACACTTGTTTTATATTTCAGGCTATCCGCTACTGGGACGCATTCCTGCCCGAGGCGCGTGCGATCAAATGAGGCGCGCTCTGACGGCGCCTGCACACCGGCTAGGCCGAGCCAAACTGAACCCTAGCGCCCTACGAATAGACCTCATTCTACCTTAACGTTCGGATGACAAGACTGGGACCGAGAAGTTGGAACGAAGCTCGGTAGATGTCGTTAACAGTAAGTATAGCAATGTAGTGATGTCACGGCGCGGTACAAGTAACGCGAGTCACCTCTATATTGCGTATTCCTTTTGTTTATGACGCAATTTTATTTATCTTTAGGTAATGGGGAGTATTACTGCAATGTTCTGCCGCCAGAGTGCAGCACTATGTTGTTTAGTAAACCATAGAGTAAGGCCTTAAACAGTTTTTTAACAAGTTTTCACAATGACATTGATGCATCAAGGCGATTTGTTTACAGGTGGCCTACCGCGAAACACGAAAATCGAAATTTAGTTATCGGCCTCGTTATTGATCGAATAGGCAAGAGTAAAAGAGAGGCAGAAACCGAACTTTAGATTTTCGTGTTTCGCGGTAGACCCTTTGCGTTGCATTGCGTTTGTGACGCCCTCTACGCAGACTTTTGCGTAATATTCCCTATTGGTGAATTTTGTATCTATATTGACATGAATAAAATGAACATCATTAATTAAAACACGTGGCTCGGATTACTTTTTCGTTATATGACCCAAAAAAACACTATAAATAAACTACATAAGTAAACTTCCTTTGACGGTGTTCACATAAAATAAGTTTAGCGGCAGCCACAAAATTGATGAACAATAATATGAATTTTGTTTTAAAACTTATAAATAAGAATTTAAATATATGTAAGTTAAGTTAGGCTTAATCGCAAATTTCCCTGGAAATAAGTATTTGTTGATAATTAATGGTTGCCAAATGGAAACACTGACTTAAATATTAGCGACATCTGCTGAACTACGTTTAGTTTTGATTATTAGATAAATAAATAATTGTTTATTGATATGTAATGTAAAATGTTCATTCCCATTGTATATTTGATATATTTCATCGCAGTAGGAAGTCCAAGCGCTATAAATCATTATTTGTTAGTAGTATGTTTATGCCGGTCCGAGACCAAAACTTTTCCGCCAGAGGGCGACATTAGCGCCTGGCGATTTAGTTCGGGCAAAGATCCGCTAGATGGCGTAACTTGTTAGTTCCAAAAATCCCCGCTAGATGGCGCTGCTTGTTAATTCGCACTACTCCCGGCTAGATGGCGCCATCTAGCGGGGATTTTTGGAACTAACAAGCCCGCCCGCCCTCTGGCGGAAAAGTTTTGGTCTCGGACCGGCATAAACATACTACTTTTGTTAATGTATTACATTACTATTACAAAAGATAGCGTAAATTACACTGTTCTGATTAAAATTTGATACCTCCAGAGTTTTTCTAGGTACGTATTTACGCATTATCAAGTGAGATAAGTTTTGGTTTTTAAAATCCAATATGTTGCTTAATCCTTGGCTTCTCAGCGACAGTGCCGACAAGATATCGAGTTAGCGGGGTTGGAAGGTCAAATGGCAGTCGCTTTTATAAAAAAAATAGTACCTACGCCAATTATTGGGATTAGTCGTCAAGCGAACCCAGACTCCCATGGCTCGCGGAAAATCTGAATTAATTATTTATTCTGAAGTAGTTGTTTTTTGACTGGCCTGAGATTTTTTTAAGTAATATATAACATACTAAATAATTATTTCAACCCTTTTAATTAATATTTTAACATCAGTACAGTGTAGTTAATGCAAGTGGATTTAAGGGCGTTTTTATCCTTTTTAATAACCATAATTAGACAGTGCAGACTAATTTTATCACATAAAAAAGTCCTGTTAAACCACAGACCAAACTTTGTTTTTTTTTTTAATTAAGTCTACATAAAGCCAACAAAGAACAACAATTATTAAACATTATTTTTTTAATAAAAAAATTACCTGTTAGATTACTTTATCGTGTATCGAAATTCGTTCATAGATTTTTTAATGTAAAATTAACAAAAGATTGAAAGAGGTGATAAGTATTTCAGTGGGCTAAGAAAGATGTAAGTTTAATTTTTATGCTTTTTGAGATTTAGTTTAGTGAAATACATTTCCAAAATCGTTCGATAAGAACATAATATGTAAAATCTAACCCCCTTATTCATAAACGTTTACTAAAGTTGACAAGCCGATAATAATCGTTTGTCCCTTTCCATCGGATTCCCCTTACCAATACGTCGGAAAGGGACAAACAATTATTATCGGCTTGTCAACTTTAGTAAACGTTTATAAATAAGGGGGTCAGTATTTAGACATTTATTTAAGTTTTATGCTTAATACAGGCGGTATAGTGTTAAATACTTACTTAAATTACCTCGAATCGTTAGATTTATATTCTGCAATAACAATAACATTCAAAGTCTTAAGCCAGCCATTCTCAAAGTGCGCCCGCGGACCTCTAGGGCTCCTGTGCCGCCGCTGTGGGTGCTCCGCGAGAAAAAGTGAAAACAAATTAATAACCAGCTCTTCTATATCATAATTTGTCTAACGAAAACTTTTAATTTGGGGCTCTGTCAAATATTTTGCTTTCCAAAAAGTTTCCCCCTCGCCAAAAAGTTTGAGAACCGCTGGCTTAAGGAATTAAAAATGTCATGTCAAAGCACGAGTAATAATCTTATCATTCCACTTTCGATTTTCCTTGAAGTTATTCATGGTTACAAGTGTTACACCTATACTGCAAAACGTAATTCAAGACCAAAAAAAAGTAAGACAATGTTGCCACTGCAATAATTTGTTTGTAAAATTATAAATTCCTTTTGATAATAAACTACTTCTAAAAAACTACTTTTTACTTTTGATGTACGAGTAAAGTTTGTAATTTTATGAATAAATGAATATGAATATGATAAATAATCACGCTAAGATAATTTATTCATAATAATTTTACTCCTACTACTTAAAAAAGTACTTTTATTTACTTATTTGTACATAAATACAAGACGCGATAGTAAAAAATGGCAACATTTCTTACTTTTTTTGGTCTTGAATTACGTTTTGCAGTTTAGTAGCATTCTTGTGGCACGATTTTACCCATTCATCTAGTTGTTCCATTTCATTATCTGATTCTAATCCAACATATAGAGTCAAAATGTCGCATTTTAATTCAATAACTTTCACAAAAGTTTTTTCATAATATTGCTAGGGCAGATTTTAACACAATACGACATCATATACAACAACATACATATTTCTGTAAGTACAGTAGGGCCTACATAATTATGTATAAACTTTTTCGCCTTAGTAAGTGTTATAAGGTGAATAAATTGTAGGTTCCGTTCCGACTTTCCGACTTCATTCATACTAACCTACACTAAATTTAATAGCTTCAAAAAAAATTAACTCAATTCCATGATATAAATGATCAAGGTAATCTTGTCAGTAGAAAACGGCGCGAAATTCAAATTTTCTATGAGATGATATCTCTTCACGCCTACATTTTTCAAATTTGCCGCCTATTTCTCCTGGCAAGATCTGCTTGACCAGCTATTAATAAATTACATGCTCACATTGTTTTTACTTTTCCACTTAAAAAAAAAGTTTTAAAAGATTCAAATGCTATTTATGGACACTAAAATAAATAAATAAAACATTAAAATATGTACTAATATACGTATTACAATAGTTGGGGGTTTTAATGCTCAGGTCATATAATTTTAATTTTATTATGATTATTGACCCTGTGGCTAAGCCAAAGGTACTATTTCGACATTCTTCATTAGGTTATTTCGGCTTGTTTCTATGTGTTGGTATTTTCATGCTATCTCTATATTCCTGTGCAGTTGGAATGAGAATGGTAACACTTTGCTGGCCCAATATTACAGGGTTCTATGTCTCACTTTTATCGAACTGAAATTTGAACCTTGTCATAGTGACATTAAGTCGAATTTCAACTGTCTTGAAAATGTAACATAGAACTTTGTAATATTGAACCAGCAACGTTTGATTAAGTTAAATTTTTTCTATCCTTTCATGACATCATTCCACGGCCATCTTGGGAACGTAGAGCATGGTGAAATTTCTAATTTGTAAAGAGAATAATTCTAACTGAGATTGTCTCCTCACAAATCAGAAATCACTGTGAGCATGCTTTAGACTAAGACTATTCAGATTTTGTTATATCCCTGTATATTTTTTATAGTCATTCGTTTTTATTACTTATAATTAAATTGAATATTAGGTATCGCGTATTAGAAATTGTATAAAAATAAAAATGAATGTATATAATAGGTACCCTAGATCTATATTAGTTAGCATGATTGTAAATCTCGAGTCTAACGTAATCCTTATTTTTTATATTGCCAAATATATTTAGCGGTAATCGATGTATTGGAAGAGACGGATACCTAAATATGTATATCAATAAAGTATATAATGTTGATTTCAAATACAAACGCTTGTTTTCTTTATATTTTACCAAAATTTTTATTTTTTATGGGAAGTTGTATTTTAAATGTAAATGCAAGCTACGAAAATATTGAGATTACATTATCATTGTAAAATACAGCTGATTATTAAAATGATAAAGGTATGCTCAACATTACCCTCAAGATTACTGCTCAGCCGTTTTTTTTAGAAACTGGTAAACCTATGGAAACCTATCCTACGTAATAATAGTACC
Organism: Cydia fagiglandana; assembly: GCF_963556715.1. NCBI lineage: Eukaryota > Metazoa > Arthropoda > Insecta > Lepidoptera > Tortricidae > Cydia > Cydia fagiglandana. Next base: position 8,019,087 of record NC_085947.1, read on the forward strand.
TACTGTATATTTTATCACATTTTGAGAAAAAAAATCAAACGATGAAATAATAAGACTGGTTATCCCAAGTACAGATTTGGTATCGTTTATTTCAAAACATATTTATTTACAGAAAGGAAAACCCCATTAGATAGCTGAAGGATAATCCCATCTGATTTTAGCCACGTTACTACCTATTTAATAAATTAACGATTTATCAGATATTAATACAAATATGTCATCAACATATTTATTATTAGTTAATCAAGTTAGCCTAAACTAGTAGCTCTGTGAGCTGCAGACCTCGCGAGCATAGTGACTGAATAAATGCATGACTTCGCAGTCCGCCATTTAGAAAAAAAACAAATGGGCTGAAAAATCGGCTGAGAATGGCGACCTGTAAAGGAGAACATCCGGACATGGACATACGAAACGAGTTTCGCCCAAGCCAAGCTGAAATCGAGACCTTTGCTAAAGTTCGGTCTATAAAAAGCTAATGGATTATCCTACATAGATTTCTAAACGAAGATTGTCACTCACACTAGTTAATAGCTAGTGTACATATTAAAAAAGTTAAAAAAAAGAGTATAGCCAGTTATGGAGATGAGGGTTCAATCAGAAAATTAGGCTTTACTTTTGGCTACAGGAAAGACGTAAACCCAATTGCTGTTTTCTGAAAACGACTATTGTCAGCTCTGTTTGATACGTAAAATATATTTTTCCATTTATAATTATTCAATGTATTAATCCTTTAAGCTAAGAAGATTAATAAAAACAATCAGTTACATGAAATCAGTACATACGCGGACTAATCACTTTTAACTGATAACTCATGGTCCGTATCATATCAAGCGATATCACAGAACACTTCGGACCTATATAAATAAGTTATCTATATCAGATATCGCTTTGTTGTTGGACAATTAGTGACAGGTGAGTGTGTTTTGTTATTTTTATTGTTTAAAAAGCTTGTGGAAGTTTCGAGAAGAAGGTAGTTGTAATATTGTCACTAAAGAATCAAATAAAAAAAAAGAATCTATTTTTATTTTATGGCGCATTTTGAAAGCAAATTAACTGATAACCACTCACTATTTTACCTGTAATGAATTACTAGAAATAGCTAGAAGAAGTCAATAAAATAACTAAAAGAAAACTTGCCATACCCATACCTATAGGTACGGTACTACTAGCGCTATCTAGTTAAGATTAAGTTACCTCTAGTTTTTTATTGCTTTTGTTCGCCGTAGTAAAAATATATAAATAAGAAATAAAACTCATAAAATGAATATGCCTTACAGTTGCAACAAAGATGAAGTACCTGCTAGCATTCGCCCTCGTCGCCGTGGCCGCGGCACTCCCCGAGCCCGTGCGGCTGCCGCAGCCCGCGCTGCCCGAAGTCGCCCCCCTCCTCATCCCCCAACCGGTCGCGTCACCAGTCTTCGTAGACACCCCTGAAGCCGCCGCACCCGTAGATGCTGTGAAGGTTGCCGATGCTCCCATTGAGGCCGTCCCTGCCGACTTCACTCTCAACTTCGTTGATGTAGTCCCAGAGATTGCTGAAGCTCCCGTGGAGAACTTCGCTGTCAAGTTCGTTGATAACGCTGATGTCAATGTTGCCGCTGAAGACGCCAACCTCGCTGTCAAAATTGTTGATAACGCTGATGTCAATGTTGCCGCTGAAAACTCCAACCTCGCTGTCAAAATCGTTGATAACGCTGATGTCAATGTTGCCGCTGAAGACGCCAACCTCGCTGTCAAATTCGTTGATGTCGCTGATGTTGACGAAGAGACCCCCTCTTACGTCCCAATCGATGTCCCCTTCCAGATTAAGGTCGTGGATATGCCCCTCCCCGACTCAGTTGTGATGCCTCTCCTACAGCCTGTGAAGATTGAAGATGCCCCCGTGGACGGCAATAACTTCCCGGTTAAGTTTGTAGATGTGGCTCCTGAGCTTCCCGTCATGTCCCCTAAGCGTTACCCTGACCCAATGTGGCGTCGTTACCCTGACCCAATGTGGCGTCATTACCCTGACCCAATGTGGAGTTAAGAATAGTTTATTTTTAAGTTTCAGCGTTTAACAACAGAGTAGGTTTTTTTACATTATTTTGTAACGATTACGATCCATCTTTTCGTTTCATCTTTCCTACAGAAAATAAACAACCGAAAAACACATGAGTACCTAATAGTTTTATTTTTCCTAAAATCATTCCCTTTTAACTCTTTTCAAAAACTCGTCAGTCATGGTCCATATGGCATGAACTTTATTCAATGTGACGCTTTGGCGCCCAAAACTGGATACCACCTACGGTTAGGAATGGTAATGGTGTGGTCAAGGCTCGGAACCGGTTTTTTCTTCATACAAAAATACCGGTATTATAACGTTCTTTTTCATTCTTTGATTAATTATTTCATTTTTAATGGGACAATCTAATAATACGAAGTTGTCACCTAAATACATGATACAGTCCTACGTAAAGAGCATAAAATAATTAAAAATATTAGGTTATTTCGGGTTTTTCAAAAAAACCGGTTCCGAGCCCAGGGTGTGGTGTAGCACGCATTCAATGCCAGGGGGCGTAGCCTAGGAACAAACTTGTACGACGCGGTGAACGCTTATGCGTTGGTAGCAGTGAACATGTTAAGCAGTGTTTAGGGCTGATGAAAATCAACATACAAATTGTGCCCTATGAAAGTCTCGTCGGTTGACGTCATTGACGCATTATCTTTCGATTTCACTCCATTAGTCGTCTAGTCATCTGTATCCGGACTGACGTGACCCTAATCAGACTATAGTCCGACTAGTCCACTTCAAATACGCAGGTTACAATGAGCAAGTTCAGAAAGATAAAGATAGAATGAAAAACAGCTATTCTCAGAGGGAGATACTGTATTTAATGATGTTGTTTTTAATTATTAATCATGTCCAATTGTAATTGAGGCTTGTCTTGTGTTACATAATAATTACATTATATGAAAATAAAATAAATATATTTGGTTAAGCCATATTAGGTAGGTACTGCACTTATCAATGGCCTTGCACTTATACTTCGTCAAGCAGATCTTGTCAGTAGAAAAAGGCGGCAAATTTGAAAAATGTAGGCGCGAAGGGATATCGTTTCATAGTAAATTAGAATTTCGCGCCTTTTTCTACTGGTAAGATTTGCTTGACCATGTATAAATCTTATTTTTCTCAATAAATAAACTACATTAACTTCAAAGTTTTATTTACTACACTTTAATCCTATTCTATATACATATATATTTTTAACAAACAATTTATTTAAGGACATAATCTTCAGGATACTCCATGACTTTAGGGAATTTCTTCACTTCCTCTTCAGGTATGTGGTCAAGTCTGTCCGGAACCCTGCGGATCTGACGGATCTGGTTGCTCACATTCTGGAGGATGTCTTCTGGAATATTTCCACCGGGATATACAAACAGCCTTTCCATGGTGTGGCGTCTTTGGAGATTGCCTTTCATAGATCTGTAGACAGCTTTCTTAATAATCTGGAATGAAGCAAGAATTGAGTAAGTAGGACATAAGGACTAAATTTAACTCAAAATATAAGGGTTTAAATCTGAGTTCACCATTTGTATGGTTACAATACAATAGTATGTAGTACGAGTTTATTTGATGTGGTGTCAGTAGCACTCATTTTGTCATTAACTGTTTCACATAATATTCTCTTAACACATTCAACACCAAGAACCCGACTGTCGGGTACACTGTTCGTAGCGACTACGCGCTACATACGACGAAACCGTGGCTACGCGCTACGAGCGTAACCCGTAGCACTTAGTGGTATTGAATGTGTTAAGCAAATATCCTCAAGCCCTATTTAGACGATGCGAGAACTCGCATGCGAGTTTCATTACATTGCAGTTTTTGATCGGTCAGTTGCATTGGATGTACCTGACAGTCTGCATGGTGCCGGCATCAGAAAAGAATAGCACCACCCCATCTTGTCCCGTGGGTGTCGTATAAGGCGACTAAGGGAAAACTGGCGACAGATATGCATATGAGCAAGGCTCGCCCGTATCCTTTTAGCGGGGTCCTTGCTCACAAGAACTGTGCGCGCGCCAAATCGTAAAAAAAAAAACTAACAGTCCGCAATGTAATTAAAATCACATGCGAATCCTCGCGCCGTCTAAATCAGCCCTTATTCTTGTGTAAGTAACTCTCCCACAGCTTAAATACAAGAAAGATTTCAATTTTCAGAGTATTTATCTACCTACATGAAAAATACTAACCATAGTAGGATCCTTGTTATGCAATTCCCAAGCTAAAGTCCAGCTAGCACCACCAGGGTACCCAGTGTGGTGGAAATACGCTCTCTGCCGCCAATCATCACCACGCAACGCAATGTCCCGGCTGTTTATGCACACGACAACATCCCCGCAGTCGTTCATCGGATGGTAGATGGGTTTGTGTAATCCCATAAGATACTTCTTAATAATGTCCGCAGACTCATAAGGGTCCTGCCATTTGCAGTCGAATATGTGCCAAGTGCGTGCGAATGTAGCCCATTGCTGAAATTTTAATTTAACATGAGAACAGAAGGATTAGGTTAGACGGTACGAAATTTGCTTCACCGCCGATTACCTGGACTCGTTTTGCCGCTGACATTCCAGTGTATTTATGCAAAGATAAAACTAGAAAAAGCTGAAATAGCACTATTATTTTATTAAGTAACAAATAATTTTATTAGGATTGTTTATTTTTAATTATTTTGAGGTTAGGTTAGGAATAACCATAGACTACAATCAATGACAGTTTTCTTTCTTTGAAGTCATGTCTAATTTAGACCAAGGCAATACTTTAGTCCGAGTGGTACAGAATCGATACTTTTTTTAATAATTCCATTCGATTCAAATATTTAAAAAAGCATAATCGCAAAAAAAATACTAGATGATTAATTTGATCAGACTAGGGATTATTCCGGTTACTATTAAATTTGTATTGCAAAAGAAAACCGGGAACACTTTTTGTAGTTCCGTACCCAAAGGATAAAAACGGGAATAGGGCATGCTCCCGGGAATTCCCGGTTCTCATATTCCCGGGAATTTTATAGTGTCAAAAGAACCGCTACTGAAGACCCGATACCGGTACTTCCCGGTTCTTGTCGTATGAGTATTTATTCCCATTTCAATAGTAGTAATCCGACAAACTAACCTAGTAAAGTAGGCATTCGTGTAGGCAGGCCGTATCGTCATAGTCCAAGAGAATATAATCACTACGTTTTAGTCACAGTCCTGAGGGCATGACGCTACGGTCATGTTGTGTGGCTCGGCCCAGGCGGAGGCAAAGTGTGCCGGTTAATTTCGTAAAATAGGTTGGAACGCCAATTAAGTGTTTGTTTATAATAAAATTATCTAGTCATTTATTAAATCTTATGCAATTATTTATATGAAAATAAGTCACTCATAAAGATTGTATGCTAACACGAACAATTTCTTAAAAGTAATCAAAAGATGCCTTGAGAACCGGGAATCCTGGTTCCGGCCATGCCCAGGACCGGGAAATGAAATTCTTGGTACCGAGACCGGTACTGCATGCCCTAAACGGGACCATATTACTGACTCCACTGTCAGTCTGTCTGTCACCAGGCTGTATTTCATGAACCGTAATACGTACAGTTGAAATTTTCACAGATGATGTATTTCTGTTGCCGCTATAAAAACACATACTAAAAAGTACGGAACCCTCGGTGGCCGATTTGGATTTTTTATATTTATAGAATACACAGGGTATACTAGATTGGACCCTTCGGTTTCTTAGTTCTCATTGTAATAATTTTTCCTTTTTCAACTCCTACATCTCGTTCTTCTAGTTTTAACTGTGGACGTCTTTAGCGGTCAAAAGGTAATAGCGCTGAAACTATTGAAAGCGACTTCTACAGTTTAGTAGACATTCAAAATAAACAAACAAACATTTCAATACAACATTATTTTATTCACATCTCACTTAACAAAATAGTAAAAAAATAATCAGCTTACATGAATAAAAGAATACAAAACTGTATTTATCTAATATTTTATATCATTAATTATTGAGATGCAAGTCTTTTCGCACTGTATACGCAGACACATGCATCATATATTTTTCGTTTTCTAAGAAATTGTTTATGGCTTGCTGTCTCACTTCTTCCCAGGCGTAAAGGTCCCTGTATATCGGTCGCACGTACTTCATACGGCCCTGTTTGTTGACGAAATCGAATGCTTCGGGTAGTTTGTCGAGGTCTTTACTTCTGATGCACAATCTCAGCCACCTGAAAAGAAAAATAAGTTACCTATTAGTATCAGATAAATGAGATAACAAGCATATCACAAATTATTCAGCCATTGTGGAGTTTAAGGTAAAACACGTTTAAAGTGATGGTCCCACACCGGCTGTTATAAACAACGTAATAAAACACTATCAATAATATAATGTTGGCACTGTCACTCAATGTTATATGTAAAATGAAAAGCCAATGTGGGACCACCATAACAGGTATACCCATAGTATACCTATGTATTTAGAAGTGTCCTTTTGACAAGTATTTAATGTGCTCAGAGTCCAAACACATTTTACGTTTATTATCGGTAAAAACAAACCCAATATAAAAACTAAATTGTTGAAGCGTAGTAAATTCGATACCTAATGATAAGGATTTGCGTTTTTATTACAATAACTGAAAACATAGGTCATATTCTAGTATCTAATGGTAAATCGTTGTAAGAAACAGGGTGAAATGTGTTTTTGAATTTCTTTTACATATTTCCATAAGATTTCGATACTAGAATTGAATTTGTATTTGTATAAGTACGCGGGGATTTACGAGGCTATAGAAATGTAACTTGAAAAGCTTGATAAGCGCTGGTGGCCTAGCGGTAAGAGCGTGCGACTTGCAATCTGGAGGTCGCAGGTTCAAACCCCGGCTCGTACCAATGAGTTTTTGGAAACTTATGTACGAAATATCATTTGATATTTGCCAGTCGCTTTTCGGTGAAGGAAAACATCGTGAGGAAACCGGACTAATCCCAATAAGGCCTAGTTTACCCTCTGGGTTGGAAGGTCAGATGGCAGTCGCTTTCGTAAAAACTAGTGCCTACGTCAAATCATGGGATTAGTTGTCAAGCGGACTCCAGGCTCCCATGAGCCGTGGCAGAATGCCGGGATAACGCGAGGAAGGAGAGAGAAATGTAACTTGAACTTGGGGCCCACCTGTACTTAATTTCAGCGTTTTTACTCGTATCCAGTTTATACGCGTGCCCCATACTGCGCAGACTATCCACAGACAATGGCGGCCGATCGATCAGTTCTTGCAGCAAATGAATTATTTGGTGGGGCGTGAACACTTTGACGTCGTTGAATTTGAACTTGTGGTGATCGCTGATTTGTCCCAATAGTGTTGAGATCGCCTTGGTCATTGAAGTATCATAGCTGGAATAAAAAATGGAATTAGTATTTCGAATGCCCTTGATGAAATGATGCTGATGAACAAATTTACTCTATAAGGAGAGATGACAGAATTGAGTGTGTCACAAAATATCAGATGTGAGTATCTGTATCCCTCATAATATAATAGGGAATATTACGCAAAACTCTGCGTAGAGGGCGTCACTTGCGTGAAACACGACAAATCAAAAGTTCGGTTTCTGCCTCTCTATCACTCTTGCTTATTCGATCATAGTCAAAAATTGTCTATGGTTTACTAAACAAATTAGTGCTGCACTCTGGCAGCAGAACATTGCAGTAATACTCCCTTACATAAAGTTGCTCGCCAGTGGCGCCAACGCCAACTAGTGAACAAAATAACTGTGACATGAAAACGGAAACCGAATCGAAAACCGTGCAACTTTTGCTGGGACCATGTTAGGCTTAGGTTACTCTTGAGTTGACATACCTCCGGTGTTACAGTGACGTGGTAGGTCTGGGACGCCCTGTACACTTGCGCAGGTGTTCGTTGAACTGTTCCGTGTCTAGGGACCTCACCGCGCAGTGGTTCAGGCATGAAGTAAACAAACTCACTCAGGAATGACCGGAGGCATGCCGCTGGTGTTCAGCCACGCCTTCCAGTCGACCGCGTTTAATTTGTCGCTGTCGCTGAAGTACTTGAGCAGGTAGGCCTTGAACTGGTCCGTATCCAGGGACTTTCGTGCGAAGTGGTTCAGGTATGAGGTAAACAAACTCACTCAGGAATGACCGGAGGCATGCCGCTGGTGTTCAGCCACGCTTTCCAGTCGACCGCGTTTAATTTGTCGCTGTCGCTGAAGTACTTGAGCAGGTAGGCCTTGAACTGGTCCGTATCCAGGGACTTTCATGCGAAGTGGTTCAGGTATGAGGTAAACAAACTCACTCAGGAATGACCGGAGGCATGCCGCTGGTGTTCAGCCACGCTTTCCAGTCGACCGCGTTTAATTTGTCGCTGTCGCTGAAGTACTTGAGCAGGTAGGCCTTGAACTGGTCCGTGTCCAGGGACTTTCGTGCGAAGTGGTTCAGGTATGAGGTAAACAAACTCACTCAGGAATGACCGGAGGCATGCCGCTGGTGTTCAGCCACGCCTTCCAGTCGACCGCGTTTAATTTGTCGCTGTCGCTGAAGTACTTGAGCAGGTAGGCCTTGAACTGGTCCGTATCCAGGGACTTTCGTGCGAAGTGGTTCAGGTATGAGGTAAACAAACTCACTCAGGAATGACCGGAGGCATGCCGCTGGTGTTCAGCCACGCTTTCCAGTCGACCGCGTTTAATTTGTCGCTGTCGCTGAAATACTTGAGCAGGTAGGCCTTGAACTGGTCCGTATCCAGGGACTTTCGTGCGAAGTGGTTCAGGTATGAGGTAAACAAACTCACTCAGGAATGACCGGAGGCATGCCGCTGGTGTTCAGCCACGCTTTCCAGTCGACCGCGTTTAATTTGTCGCTGTCGCTGAAGTACTTGAGCAGGTAGGCCTTGAACTGGTCCGTATCCAGGGACTTTCGTGCGAAGTGGTTCAGGTATGAGGTAAACAAACTCACTCAGGAATGACCGGAGGCATGCCGCTGGTGTTCAGCCACGCCTTCCAGTCGACCGCGTTTAATTTGTCGCTGTCGCTGAAATACTTGAGCAGGTAGGCCTTGAACTGATCCGTATCCAGAGACTTCCGCGCGAAGTGGTTCAGGTACGAGCGGACGAAATCGTCGAATACCTCTGTAAAGGGAGAAGAAATGTTATTAAGGGTAAAGAAGAAAAGTAGTGCACATAACCCTAAGAATTTGTATTTATTGCATACATGTATAGTACAGTGATGCATCAGAATACATGGTGTTAAATATAATTTCTTAGTACATGCTACCCTGTGGGGGCAGTCAAGAATGCCTATATTTGTTATGATGTCTGCTGACAATGGAACCAACATGCTTCCAAGTTAGGTTTATGGAGCTTTTTCAATGTTTAACCATACTGTGCCAGTTAATATGACATAGTATGCATTTCGGCTGATCTGACGAAGATGAGACAAGTATAATTTTTGCTTTAACAAAAAATGCGAATGACAATGGCCATATTATGTTACGGCCTCTCTATAGCGCGACACCTAGGGAAATAAGTAGAGATGCACCGGATATCCGGTTACTATCCGGTATCCGGCCTATCCGGCCACTATTTTACTATCCGGCCGGATACCGGATAGTGACCTTCTATCCGGATACCGGATAGTAACATTGCTTGATTTCGGAGTAAACAAATTGGATTTAAGAAACAGACACGGTCATATTTATTATTTTAAAACAATTTAATCATTCCACTGACTTGCACGCGCATTCATTTCGAACCTAGAAATGAGTCCGCGCGAACGTTTACTAGGAAACAGGTCAAACCTGCAGAATGCGCACCCGAAAAACCGAAACGTAGGTATAATTCCGCCGGCCGGATACCGGATATTCGGCCAGTGTCCAGGCCGGATATCCGGTATCCGGTATCCGGCCAAACAACTATCCGTTGCATCTCTAGAAATAAGCTATAGACGTCAAGTATGCGATGCTCATAATGATAAAACGACGATTTTTAGGGTTCCGTACCCAAAGGGTAAAACGGGACCCTATTACTAAGACTTCGCTGTCCGTCCGTCTGTCACCAGTATCTCACGAACCGTGATAGCTAGACAGTTGAAATTTTCACAGATGATGTATTTCTGTTGCCGCTAAAACAACAAATACTAAAAACAGAATAAAATAAAGATTTAAATGGGGCTCCCATACAACAAACGTGATTTTTGACCAAATTTAAGCAACGTCGGGAGTGATCAGTACTTGGATGGGTGACCGTTTTTTTTTTGCTTTTTTTTCGTTTTTTTTTTGCATTATGGTACGGAACCCTTCGTGCGCGAGTCCGACTCGCACTTGCCCGGTTTTTTTTTAATAAAACAAAAAGCACCCTACAATGCAAAATGGAAAATCTAACCGCTCTTACCCGGCCCGCCGACTAGATCCTCTAAATATCTCAAAAACAGCGACCCCTTCTCATAAGGGACCGTCGAGAACGCATCATCAGGGTGAACTCCTTTCAGGTCCACGACCAGCCGTGTCAGCGGGTTGGTCTGGCCAAGGTCACTGACCTGAAATATTAGATAATGTTAGAACGTCTTACCGGGGCCACCGACTAAATCCTCGATGTAACGGAGGAAGAGAGAGCCCTTTTCGTAAGGGACGCGGGAGAATGCGTCGTCCGGGTGGATTCCTTTGAGGTTGACGTGTAACTGGGTTAGGGGGTTGGTGGCACCGACGGTGTTCAGCTGCAAAATTCGGGGGTTTAGTATTCAACTGCTCCAGTTCATTAAGGTGGATTTAAAATTGGCGTTATTTCAATTCATTTAGTGATTAATTTCATAAGTATCAATTGAAATAAGAACAGTTAAAATAGTACAGATATCATTTTAAATGGCTGACAGTTTTAAGCCTACACACGACGTGTTATGTGTAGCGTTTATGGTGCGGTACGAACAAAAAGCATAGTCATGGTAATATCATATCCTATGAACGCGTATGACCAGAGATGTCATATGGTCATTGCCAACCTAAAATTAAAACCCAGTTCATTCCTTTTAAGGTTCCTTAGTTAACTAGTTCACCATAGCCGTCTGTAGGTTGGTCAGTCAACTTGTTAACTCTCTCAAAAGACAGGGTCTGCAAAAAACTTCGACAAAGAGGACCAACACAACAGTTTGATAGCACTCACCGCCTCAGTCAACTCCTGGAGCCCCAGCAAGCTATGGAAGTCCCTGCTCTTCTTGGCCTCCGCGCTGTCATCGATGAGCGAGGCGCCGACCTTCCTCTCCAGGAACACGGTGAAGCCCTCGTTGAGCCAGAAGTGCTCGAAGTTCCTGTTGGTGACGAGGTTCCCAGTCCAGCTGTGCATGATCTCGTGGACTAATACGTCTGCTAGGCTTCTGTCACCAGCCTAGAAGAAAAGGATAGTTGTAATGAAAAGTCGGTTACGAGCATAGAAGAATCCTCTAGACGGAGTTTAGAGCAATTATTTCATGCAACTGATGCTACCAAAAATGCGGGGGTGCGCGGGACGAGGTGAGCGAAGTCCCGTGCCGTGATTGGTCCGTTCAAACGACGAACGAGTTCACGGACGTCACACAAAGACACTTTCGACTCGAACATGGAGTAAAATTACCGTATGCGTGGCTGCGGAGGTAGCGCGACTATGCTCAGTCTGGAGGATATTTTGTCTGTGGTTACGAGTTTGTTAGTTATGTTATAAGACTTATAAGTAGTGTCCAACCGAAACCTTGTTTTTGCCGAAACCGAATATTTGGTTTTATTTCAGTTTCGACTGAAACGGAAACTTTTATACAAGGGGACCGTTTCTCAAAAGCTTGTAACTTGAACTACAAGTGGAAGTCCCTTTCTAACAAAAGCTGTCTAAAAGTGACATCCGCTTGTAATAAAAGTGACAAGCTTTTGAGAAACGGGTCCATATTCTTAATTTTATACACTTTACATGAAATAGGTTAGCATTCCAACGAAACTGATTCATTAACTTCTTGGCTAAAACAAATAAGCGTAGCGCGAAAAATTTACGATCGTCGTTTCGGTTTTGGCAAGTTTGGCGTCGAAACTTACGGAACTCTTCCCCCGTACGGAAGAGGGCGGCAATACCAGCTGATCGTACTGAGTCCATCCATACGTGGGGCTCGCACAATCTCTCGGCCGCTTGCAGGTTCTTATCTATCTGTGTTAGATCAACTCATTCTCACCAGTAAAGTAGGAGTGACGAAAGTCAAGCACGGGTTCTCCATCCCCCCATACGGGAAAGAAGGGGGCAGCACCAACAAATCGTATTGCGTCCACACGTACGGCCCGCATAATCGCTCGGCCGCTTGTAGGTATTTCTCCGTCTCCGCGAATTCCCAAGCGCTCTTTTCGATTTCATCCTTTTCTGACCATACTCGGGACCTGCAAAAGAGTAAGTATTATGTCAAAATAAGGGAACCACTTGTTTAATACCATGTAGTAGATATTTACTTCTTTAACATTTTAACCGCCAGCAATTTTTGATCGAGCGCGCTCGTGTCGCCACCGACAGTAATAGTACCACGCAGAGTAAGGTTGGCATAGTTACTGGAGTTATGGATGTGTTGTAAAAACCAAATCAGATCTTTGTCTTATTTATCAGACTGTGGCGAAATGAGCTGGATATGTAATGTCTTATATACCAGACTCTGGCGGTTAAAGGGTTAAAAGTCTCTCCATTAATGAGCACCAAGTACGCGATGCTGCAGAATGACTGCTATGCCCTCACAGGTTCCATGTGGAACTACCCAGACATTGTAATATCTATAAAAATTTCATGGTTGCAATAAATAAATATGACATGATATGACTTTCCTTACCTTGGCCCCAGCTCCCTGGACCAGAACGACTAGATAATAGTAAAATAAAGAAGCTCCCTCCTCATTGTATGATAACATTCTTACCTCGGCCCGGCTCGGCTCTCTCCACAGAGAGCGCCTATGAAAACAGTGTCCTCTTCAGGAGCTGTCACCTGAATGTAACCTTAACTGACGGTATCCTTACCTCGGCCCGAGTTCTCTAGCCTCCAGCACGCCCACAGCGATAGCCAGCAGATACGCCGGTATAGGCACAGGCTGCCTAAAGGTTGCTTTAGCACCGCGGCTCTCTCCACGGAGAGCGCTCATGAGTACAGTGAACTCTTCAGTTGTCACCTGAATGTAACCTTAACTGATGGTATCCTTACCTCGGCCCGAGTTCTCTAGACTCCAGCACGCCCACAGCGATAGCCAGCAGATACGCCGGTATAGGCACAGGTTGTCTAAAGGTTGCTTTAGCACCGCGGCTCTCTCCACGGAGAGCGCTCATGAGTACAGTGAACTCTTCAGTTGTCACCTGACTGTAACCTTAACTGATGGTATCCTTACCTCGGCCCGAGTTCTCTAGACTCCAGCACGCCCACAGCGATAGCCAGCAGATACGCCGGTATAGGCACAGGTTGCCTAAAAGTTGCTTTAGCACCGCGGCTCTCTCCACGGAGAGCGCTCATGAGTACAGTGAACTCTTCAGTTGTCACCTGAATGTAACCTTAACTGATAGTATCCTTTCCTCGGCCCGAGTTCGCTAGATTCCAGCACGCCCACAGCGATAGCCAGCAGATACGCCGGTATAGGTATAGGCTGCCGTAAGGTGGCTTTAGCACCGCGGCTCTCTCCACGGAGGGCGCCCATGAGAACAGTGAACTCTTCAGTTGTCACCTGAATGTAACCTTAACTGATAGTACCTTACCTCGGCCCGAGTTCTCTAGACTCTAGCACGCCCACAGCGATAGCCAGCAGATACGCCGGTATAGGCACAGGCTGCCGGAAGGTGGCTTTAGCACCGCGGCTCTCTCCACGGAGGGCGCCCATTAGAACAGTGAACTCTTCAGGTGCTGTGACTTCCGCGTCGTATGTGAACTTCACGGCTGGCGTGTCTTGACAGGGCAAGATAGAGCGAGCGTGGATAGGCTGTAAACAGTTGACTCGTTATAAGGCATAAGGGTGTCAGAAATTGTGCAAAATAGAACCCTATCGTTTTGAAATAAAGTTTTAAATCAGATGGGAGATGTATTTCCTCTGCCTTATAAAGGCTTAATAAAATTAATGCTGTAGAATGGTTGCAAAGTCTAAGAAAAAATTGTGTCTCCAAGTTTGATGCTGTTTGACGAAACGTTCTGTGGTAACTGGATTGTCATACGTCAACTATTGATAACCAGACTTACAACATAATGTACAGCCATACAGAGCCATTTACATCAGCAGTAGATTTTTTCTTGCTATCATTAACTATTTGTTCGATAGCGTCTGTATGATATTTTCAACCCCTATTGGATGTTGATCTAGTCTATTTGAAAAACGGATAGTCATGGGAAAAAAGAAAATAATGAGTTTATCTCACCTGACATTGACTGAAGAGGTATGGGTGCTTCTTGCCCGAGGTCTGGCTAGGTTCCAGCCATTGCAGAGCAGACGCGGTGTGCGAAGACGCGTAGTCTATTTTAATTTTTAACCTGCAACAACATTACTAGTGTAATCAATTAAGGATGCTGTGGTGTTATTCGCCGTAAGGGGGTAGACTTTGGTAGTCTAGTTGGCACGCTAGAGCAAGCTGGTGAGAGTTTGAATCTTGCATGAGACAGATTTTGCCATACTTTCTTTGAGTACCTACTTCCAAAACATAATCAATTTTTAATATTCAGATACAAGAGATATGACATCATCATGAATTAAGATTTATTCTCTAGTCGGTGGAGTATAGTTATTTGATTAAACAGATCACATTTTCAATTAAGTACTATTACGTTTTTTAACTAAGTACTTTGGTAATCAATCTTTACAACTACTACATTACTTGCTACACATTTATGTTACAAAAAACAATGAGATACGATAAAGCTTAAACAAATACCGATAAATCGTAAAAGTCTTATCATTATCATAATAATGTAGCGAAAGTTATACACATTACTAACAATGACAGTATTATGTTACTACACTCTACTGTGGTATCCAGAATCAAAATGAGTAAACCGATTCCGGGCGTGTTTTATTATTTAGTGAGATTACCGTCTTTAAAGTATTTACCTATGTATTTGATTTTTCCAGCCAATAGAATAAACTTGACACAAGCAGTAAAACGACATCGACATCCCGTTTGTTAATCACTGTGCTTTGACCTACATAGTGACAGCCATATAACTAGAAATACACTACCTACTTAGTTACCTACTTTACATATCCTACAGGTTATATTTCCGACTGAATTGACACGAGCAGGCGGATTGACAATAACTACAATACGGTGCACTGAGCAACTTATAGTTGCATTGACAACAATAAATACCTACCTAGCTACCTAGACCTACAAATACTACCAACATTTATTGCTAACCTACTCTTAATGTCGGGCGGCTGTTCTGGGCCAAACTTCCGACACACTTTGCAATAACAGCAGGAGTCGGACGACTCAACCGAGGCGGACGACTCGACCGAGGCGGACGACTCAACCGAGGCGGACGACTCGACCGACCGCCGCCGAGCGACCGGCGCCTGACAGCAGAGACACCCACATGTTCCCGGTGGGGTCGGACACTGGGTGGACCGCCGCCGAGCGGGCGGCGTATGACAGCAGAGACACCCACTTGTTGTCGGTGGGGTCGGACACTGGGTGCTTGCTATCTTGTAAAACGTGTCATGGAACGACAGGGACGTACATCCTGTCATAGATGACGTGGTACTCCTAGGACATGTAGTGACACCAAAAATAAGATTAAGGGAAAAGTTGGACAATAGATAAATACCGCTCCCTAAATTTACTGGAGTATAGATATACCTATTCAATATTTTCAAAATTAACAATTTTGATATCTAGAATGTTTTCAAGGAGGTTTTGTATTTTATTGTAATCACAAAATCTCCAGGCATCTCACCCTAATCTATTGAATATCATATTTCACTTGGTGTCCGTTGTTAGCACAAGCTAAGATGCAGTCTACGAAAAAAATCTTGATTTAAAATTGATTCCGTTCCCTAAAATTACTGAATGAGACTGGCAAAATTGAACCTATTTTGAATAACATTATTTACACTTAACATCAGAAATTTACAAGATTAACCTTTTCGACGCCGTGTCAAACACAAAAGCAGTCACCCGGACGCCACGTTACCGAAGTGTCAAAACTGAAATTGGACTTTATGCATATGCAGGTAGGTCTATGTTGCTCTGTGGTCTGTGACCGATTAATCAGTCTTTTGCGTTGAACTTGCGTTGCAGATATATCGCCCATTGGCGTCCAAAAGCAGGCGTGTCTCACTCCGCGATTTCGTCGCTTTGCTACAGGTAGCTAAAAGTACATCCGTTCGGCCCCAATTTTGGGGTTTGCCATAAGCCGCGCGTGGCGCTTTCGCCACCTAGCGGCCATATCTGTGCTGATCGTAACAGACGCGTTTTGTTAGAGAGTGAGTCTTCTGTACTTAATACTATTATTTATTCTGTGCCAAAAGGTTAAGTTGATTTGGTTAGTCAGAACCATCCTGTATTAATTTGAAAAGATTTAGAGATTTTATAATTACTTACGTCTCTCCTGCTATCTCTGTTTTAGGCAGCTTTATCGTCAACTTGGAGCCAAAGTTGGGTAAGTCATCCCCAAGTGTGTACTTCAAGGGGGTGCCATCTTCTAATTCTATTGAGTGGATGGTAAGGTTGCTTGTGTCTAGAATCTGTAAACAATATTTATATTAGAGATGCTACGAATATTCGGCAACTACCTATTCGGTATTCGACCTATTCGGCCACTTTGCCGAATAATCGGTATTCGGCCGAATGTTGCCTACTATACGGCCGAATAGCGAATACCTGTTGCACCTACTAAAAAGAAAAATTACACAAAAAATGTATATTTAACATTTGAAATGTATTCTTGGAAAGTTGTTGAATATGAAGACCCTTTTTGAGCATTTGTTGAATACTAAATAATATTTTATTTTTATCATGGGTCTGATTTGATTGACTCTAACTACATTAATTAATCCTGTCCAACAATCATTAAAGTTGTAAGTAACAACATTAGTTCCTATAGTTAGGTCACTCTAGTACAACATTTAAAAAATGTTGACACATATAAAAATATAGAGATATAGAGATGTAGATATCACATTTGACATTTTTAGCCCAGTATTATCTCTCAATCAATGACACTTAGTTTTTGATACGTATATTTACTGGTGGTATTTGCCTTATGTATGTTACCTTGGTATGACCATAATTTCTGCCAACCTTGTAGTGGCCATCACATAAACTATGAAAAATAATGTAAGTTTGTGATGACTATTACTACAATAAAATACAATACAAATTATCTTTATTGCTCAACCTCAAATAAATTTACAAAGGAAGACACATAAATACAGATAAACAACAAACAGTCTTATCGGTAAAGAGTGATCTCTTCCAGACAACCTAATATACATATATTAGCACAGAAAATATTAATATTGCAATGCATTCCATTGACATTACTCTGTTTATTAAAATCAGAATACTCCAAAGCAAGTTATTTCAGTATTTAGCAGACTTTGTATTGAATTACATATTAAAGGCCTGTGCACACTGGCTTGCGTGTGCGTGACGTGCACGTGCGGGTGCGCTAAAATGTTGGAACCGCATATGCACACGTCACGCAAGCAGTGTGCCGTCTCTTATAACGATCTGTAAACTACAACACTGCACGCGCACGTGCACGTCACGCACACGCAGCCGGTGTGCACAGGCCTTAAACAGTGGCCAGTTATTGATGATTTACTCTACTTAATAATGATGTGTAAGTGTGTTGTATGTCACATATTCAAAAATTGAGAAAAATAACAAAATCTGTCTTACCACTTCACCAGTGTCTTGCAAAACATCTACAGTGATTAAAGCTGACCCACTTAGTACTTTCTTCTCAAAGTCCACATTGAGGGAGAGAGAGGTGTGTTTCACCACAGCTATATCTGTAAATGTATAATTCAACATTGTTATGTTTTTTAGGGTTCCGTACCCAAAGGGTAAAACGGGACCCTATTACTAAGACTTCGCTGTCCGTCCGTCTGTCTGTCACCAGGCTGTATCTCACGAACCGTGATAGCTAGACAGTTGAAATTTTCACAGATGATGTATTTCTGTTGCCGCTATAACAACAAATACTAAAAACAGAATAAAATAAAGATTTAAGTGGGGCTCCCATACAGCAAACGTGATTTTTGACCAAAGTTAAGCAACGTCGGGCGTGGTCAGTACTTGGATGGGTGACCGTTTTCTTTTTGCATTTTTTTCCTTTTTTTATTTTTTGCGTTATGGTACGGAACCCTTCGTGCGCGAGTCCGACTCGCACTTGCCCGGTTTTTTTTCTTTTTGTCTATTGCATAGACTTGTGCCATTCTAGAGAATGTTTTCCCTCTTGTATGGAAAATGTTATAGATCGAGAATATTTCCCATAGTTAATTCAGAATGTTCTCGAGAATGGCACAACTGAGTACACTATTACATATTAAAAGGTTTATTATATAGTAGAATATTCATGTTTGCCATTTTCAGCCAAAATATTTTTAAAAAAGCCTACCTCTAGAAAAGCTATACTTTAGTAATGCTATATTACTCTGAAATAAATCATCTACAATAATGTGGCACCTTTTGTCTGAAAACAGTTCATTTAATCATAATCATAATCATAATCGTTTATTGCCAACCATGGTACATATGTTGTTACAGATTATTGAAGTGTCACATGGACCCTGACAGGGCATAGCACGTATTCTTAAAAATAGTTCTTAAAGCTAGTTCTTAAAAGTAATGCAATGGGGCGATAACAATTTTGCCATTATAGATGTTGATCTTCCAGGAACTCTGCAACAGAGTAGTATGCTTTCTGAATTAAAAGCGTTTTTAACTTTGTAGAAAATAAGTTGTTGGTTGTGATATTTCGTATATTTATCGGTATTTGGTTATATATTATTATTGAGCTGTAATATGGGCCTTTTTTGTATATATTTAGTATCGGTTCTGGCGGGATGAGTTTATCATTCCGACGAACGCTATTATAGAATTTAAATAGATGGAGGTTGTTTCTGACAAAAGTGGCTATTTCTAGGATATATAAAGAGGGTAAAGTTAAAATTTTGAAGTTTATGTAGTGTGGTTTGCAGCTAACGATTTGTGGTATGTTTGCAAGTATGCGGATACATTTTTTCTGCATTAAAAATATGTCATGTGCGTCAGTGCTATTTCCCCATAGCATGACACCATAGCGTAACCAAGCTTGGGCGTATGCGTGATAAGCAGAGAGAGCACATTCTATATGAGTGTTGGCCTTTAGTATGCTTAATGCAAAGAGGAAAGAGGATAGTTTTGTTTTGACTTTGGCTACATGATTTTTCCAGTCAAGGTGTGAATCGATTGTGAATCCGAGTAAGGTGGCGTCTGTCTTTTCGTTGATTTTGATCTCGCTTTATCTATCTCGATTTATTCATTGAAAGTGTACATTAAACTCTTAATTCTACCATGTAATCACTATTTCATGATTCCCAAAAAAAGAGAGCTAATTTAAAAAGTAATCTTCTGGGAGTAGTTTACCATAATAACCTGACAGAGTCTTACTACCATCAAATAATAATAATTTTGAATATAGTTACTTAAACTAAGTCATTAGTCAATTAAAGTAGTTTTAAAGGTTTTTGAATCCTCTAAATTTGAATAAGGGCAACAAACAAATTAATAACTATTAACAAGTAACAAATGTACTGTTCTTAAAATGCAAATAAATAAATAAATAAAATAAAATAAAAAGCCTTTTATTTCCTTTCGTTATACATAAAGTTTGTTAATATATTTTTGTTGATTTAATTTGTAGGAACCCGTTAGGTGAAGGCCTCTTCCAAAGATGTCCATTTTTCACGGTCTTGTGCTATTCTTTTCCAATTTGGACCAACTTCCAACAGATCAACTTCCAAGCCGGTTGGTCACCCAGGAAGTTTTAGACCGAAACCTTCCAAAATGCAAATAATCATTATTAATCATATAAATTATAGACTTACCTGGCCGTGAGTATGAAGAAGGATCCATAGGACTCAAAGCACTCATGGTCGAAGCGTGACTTAAGAATAAACTGTAAAAGAATTTAACTAATGTTAAGAATTGTTTTTTTCTATTGCCCATTGTATTCACAGAGCTACTGACGAATTTACGAGTTACAGTTATTACTGCAATACAATAAGCAGTCAACTAGACTACAATACTCCCGCTTGTCAACTGCCTATAATGTCAATACATAATGTAATCAAGTCCGAACAGCAACACTCCTAACTGCATATTCCTTCCATGGACCTTATGCCTTCTGTAATAAGATCCACCAATGTACAGTTAACTGTGTGGGGTGTGGGTGATGGTAGGTATAAGCAATACATCTTTTGGTCACTATCACTCACTACATTACGAAAGTGGTTGTGTGTACGTTTAGAAGAGGCAGATACAGATATATAGCTACAGATGTGTATGTGTGATGATATTATTAGATAACCTAACAGGTCATTCCAGTTATTCCGTTATGTATATTACAATATAGTAACTTCTGTTTATATAATAAGATTATGAAACTAAATTACTAAATTTTTAGTTGTTTATACGATTTTGTGTTACAAAAATCTTTCCACTACCAAGATTATTTGATTAAGTTCTTATTTTAAAAGTATTATGATATTATAACTTACCGGCGTGTAGTAAATGTAAAATACTGATTGCAACAGATGAGATGAAAGTAACTCCGATATTAATATTTGTTATTAAGTGAATAATCAAATAACAATGCTGATGCTGATAATGATAAGAAATCACGAGAGAACAACCATTAAATTTATACCTGTGGCAGTTGCGTTTTGTTTAGCTAGAAATACACGATAAAGAAAAAGGTTAAATATACCTAAGTATGAGTATGTAATGTAATGAATACTGTATTATCATTTTTAGAAGTGTACATGAAAGATACATAGGAATTCGGTCACAGCATTCGATGTGATATGAAACTATACTTGGTCAAGCAGATCTTGTCAGTAGAAAAAGGCGGCAAATTTGAAAATTGTAGGCGCGAAGGGATATCATCTCATAGAAAATTGGAATTTCGCGCCTTTTTCTACTGACAAGATTTGCTTGACCGTCTATATAACTTAAGCAATTTATTTTCTATCAGCATTTTAGTTAAAGCAATAACTAAACTTAAATGTACAAAAGTAAGGTTAAATTACTGCTGTAAAAACTTTCAATTTACCTGTTGTTTAAAAGATGTATTTTTCTGCTTGTAATACTTTGCACAGGAGTGTTTAATGTATACTTAAATTTTAAATTAGCTGATAACGAACCATAAGTTCTACTGCTTTTAGTTAATAAGGATAAACGTAAAGTAGGGCGAAAAAATGTAAACACTTTACCGGTGACAGCCATGATTACGTTTCGTTTCATTTCAGTGTGTTCACTAACCTTTGAGTGGAAATGTAGGAGTTAAATTAGACTGGATCAAAATGCTCAATGTTGGCCTTTTATAATATAAAAGATTAAAATTATTAGTATTCTATATTACTTAAATGTAAGGTAAATGAAATACATATTTCCGTATAGAACATGTAAGCTGCATGATTACGATTAGAAGTGTTAGAAATGATTTACAAATGTCGATTAGCAAAAAAAAAACAGTTGTCAATGTCATGTTACTACTGTCACTCACTTCACTAATGTCAGTTGGTTGTGTCTGATGAGAAAGCTGCAATTTCCTGGTTTTGTAAATTCGCAAAAGCCTGATGATCATTGTTATCGTTCGTAATGTCTATAAATGGGGCATTCAAACTGTTCATTTTATCGTCCCAATAATATGTAACTAAAATCAGTGTTAATTTGTGTTAGTCTGATGTGTCAGTAAACATGTTATCCAGGTTTCACCACTATCACGGCTCGAACATTATTCTGTTTGAAGAGAACACAGTAGCTTATCGGAAGGCTAGTTTTGCCCATGGATTGACTTTTAGTGAGAAGCCTCTGCTGCCAGGGGAAATATTTTTAGTAGAGATAGAGAAAACGGAACGCGGGTGGAGCGGCCATATGAGGCTGGGTCTCACGCTTCTAGATCCACAGACAGCAGCTTTAGGAGATAAGGGCTTGCCGCAATATGCGCTCCCAGACTTAGCGAACACTGGTATGTCCTGGATTTTCCCTATTTCAAAGTCTCAGAACAATGTACTAATTGAACTTGTAAACCAAGCGAGTGGGCGGCGCGAGTGCGAGCCCCGCGTATCTGTGCTAGGTGACGGCCACAGCGTCAGAACGCCTCGCGGCTACATATCTAAAATGGTTCTAAAACCTCAAACTTTATCTCAAAATGGTACACCACAAGGCATATTACCTATGGATGCTGGCAGTCGCATTGGTGTTATGTTTGTTCCATGCCCAAAGACTAGTAAAGATGATCCTGATTTGGCCGAGATGCATTTCATTATTAACGGTGAAGACCAGGGGCCTTGTACTAAAGCTATACCATACTCAAGAGGACCGCTGCATGCTGTGGTTGATGTTTACGGAACTACAAAACAAGTGAAGATTGTTCAACTTTATGGAGGTAAGTATCCATTCTGATTAATTATACCTGTTTTATTTTTTATATACTAAAATGAAAACGAAATATTATGGTCCTCTCTCAAACTCACATACCATGCAATTTTGGACGTAAATATGATTAGCTTAGCTTAGTAAATATGTAATAAATATGTACAGTCAAGTGTAAAAATATAAGTGCACAAATCATCTCAAAAATATGTCCCATACCTCTAATGTCAGGGAATTAAAAACTATGGGATATATTTTCAGTAAGTTGTATGCACCCATATTTTTACGCTTGACTTTACTGTAATGTTTATTACCATTTTTATAAGAGTCCCATTTATTTCAGTGAAAACCCTACAGTTAGTCTGCAGAGACGCAATACTCCAGTATGTGCAGGACGGCTCTGTGAAGTCATTGCCCTTGCCAAAATGCATGAAAGACTTTCTACTCTCATAGATGAGGCTAAATGCTACAATAAGTCACGAGAAGACAATAAGGCTGTTACTGAACAACTGCGGTAGTTATAATTGGCACAGGATTTAATAAGCCCTTCATTTGACTATAGTGTGAGTAAAAACTGTATATTTTCGAAATATTTCATGGGGCTATTTGAAACCCCTGGGGCTTTTTGAAACAATCGAGAACATATGTTTTGAGGTTATTTTTACACTAGTAAAACTTAACAGACTCAAAGTTTATCTCACAAATAGTCCTAAGAGTTTAAAATAACCTTATGCACTGTTTTCCTTAAATAAATGGTCAGATTAGTGTGTTTATGTTTGATAAAAAAGTTATTGAAGTCATTATGTTTAAAACAAACATAGATACAGGGTAAAGACAAGTTTTTTTCTTCATTTTTGGTATAGATCATACATGAAGGGAATAAGCTCTTAAGTTTATTTTCACCACACCATCTCGGAAAGGCTTACTTTGCACTTTAAAAACTGATAGCAAAGTTGCATTTTATTCACATGTGAGGCAAAGTAATCAAATGCAAATGTTTTGTTATGTTTGCTGGTACAATTGACTTTTAAATGATGATTTTGGATGATAAATATTTAATAACATTCATTTGGTTTGATTTTGTTTGATATTTTACATTTAATATTTGCTTCGGGTTGGTGTGGTGAAAACTTTTGGGTTTCACTCGGGGCCAAATTTTGTTTAACCCTCGTGCTTTGAAACCCTCGCAACGCTCAAGATTCCAAGTTTGGAATCTTTCGCTTGCCAGGGTACCAATATTAGCATGAGCGGTTAAACAACAACTTTGCCCCCTTGTAAAACAAATAACTATTTTCTACTTATTGCATATTGTTATGGCTGAGGATACTGGTGGCAAAAATCTATTCTAATTACAAGTAGGGTTTCAACCCTTTGGTACTTCTGCACAAACTTAGTATTTCATTGTCTCATGATAAGTTAGGCTTTGAAAGCTGGAGCACAGTTTAAAATTAATTTATTTTAATAATTATAAGTCACGTTTATTAAATCCCACATTTTATTGTTTACTTGAATGGTAGCTATAATATTTTGCATGCATTCTGCCATTATTTTTGATACCATATGTCGATTTTTCTTATTTGATATTGTATTTCTTTGGGATAGAATATCCAAATCAGCTTATATTCTTTCAAAGTCAAAGAGTCAATTTTTGTTGTGTAATTTTTGAATTCCTAACCTTGAGTATAGTTATCCAATAGGCAGGTCCACACAGAACGAGTCACCTCGCGAGGATATAGCCGTGCGAAGCAGCCCGGTCGGTCAACACGTGCCTCGCCTGATGGCTCCTCTACACGATGGGCCAACGCCGGCCACTCCAAGGGACGCATTTATGCGTTAGAGGGAGCAAGTGATATTGCTATCTCATTATACCGCATAGCTGCGTCCCTAGGAGTGGCCGGCGTTGGCCAATCGTGTAGAGGAGCCATGAGGCATTACGGCTGAGGCACGTCGACAGTGCTGCTACGCGCGGCAGTTTCCTCGAGGCAGCTGGTTCTGTGTGGGCCCGCCTAATAATACTTGTGATTATGTTATAAAAAATATCAAAACATTCCACCTATGTTCTTACATACCTAAGGGCTGATTTAGACGGCGCGCGAACTCGCATGCGATTTCAGTTACATTGCGGACAGTTGGTTACGTCCGATTCAATCGACCGATAAAAACCCGCGATGGTATGAAACTCTCATGCGAGTTCTCGCATCGTCTAAATCAGGCCTAAAGCCCGATTTAGACGATGCGAGAACTCGCATGCGAGTTTCATACCATTGCGGATTATGATTGGTCGGTTGAATTGGACGTAGTCCACAGACCGCAATGTAACTAAAATCGCAAGCGAGTTCGCGCGCCGTCTAATTCAGCCCTAATTGTATCTAATATTTGTTAGTTTATGTATTATTAACACCACTAATAGATCTTCATAAAAATGCATATGTGTATTTTATGTGTAACATGAATATTTCAATGAATTTCCTAATTTATGATGTTATTATGAGCCAGAGTTGATTTGAAATTTGTAAATAATTATTACTATATTTGAATATAGTTTTCAAACTTTCTGAGGCTAATTCAATTTCTAAAATAACATGCTCCTTTTTCTTTTAAACAATATTTTTGTAATAGTTAGGTAATCAGCAATTTTCTTAAATGAATACACAGATAAAGTTTGCATATCTGCTAAAATTACAACATGAACGAGGGACCGGTATTCATATCATTTGAAAATCACCCTAAATGCGTAATGTCTCAGAAAAACAACTAAACGTCTTAAGATGAGTCTAAAATAATGTATATATTTAACACCGAATCATAATCCGACTTCTATTGACCCCACTGCGGCGCACGACTACATCCACACTATAATAAAGTATGTATTCATTGAACCATAACTGTTAGAATGGGTAAGTAATTGTGTTGCAGGCAGTGTATAGGCAAAATTGAGTTACTAGTGGAGTTAGACACGTTATGCAGCCTTTATCTTTTTAGGGTTCCGTACCCAAAGGGTAAAACGGGACCCTATTGCTAAGACTTCGCTGTCCGTCCGTCCGTCCGTCCGTCCGTCCGTCCGTCCGTCCTTCCGTCCGTCTGTCACCAGGCTGTATCTCACGAACCGTGATAGCTAGACAGTTGAAATTTTCACAGATGATGTATTTCTGTTGCCGCTATAACAACAAATACTAAAAACAGAATAAAATAAAGATTTAAATGGGGCTCCCATACAACAAACGTGATGACCAAAGTTAAGCAACGTCGGGAGGGGTCAGTACTTGGATGGGTGACCGTTTTCTTTTTGCTTTTTTTTTTGCATTATGGTACGGAACCCTTCGTGCGCGAGTCCGACTCGCACTTGCCCGGTTTTTATTAACTTTTACCTATTGTTATAATTTCTAATTATCATTCGTGCTGTGTACCGTGCGCTGCTATGGGTATCCGTCCTCACTCTGGGGTATTCTATTCATAATATCTGTGGCCTCTACAAACGTCACAGATAATCGGATGCCTAAGCCGGCAATGTCCTAAAACCTAAAATTGCAAAGTCTGTAGAAGCGTTTAGCCCTTTAGCCAAATTTTTAAATGCAGACTTAGGTTGAATGAATCCTATCGCTTCGGAATTGACGATTATAATATGCGTACTCATAAATTGCTTCTTCGTTTATACTCAGACAGATATCACTTATTTTATTGTTAAACTAATCTGTAAAATAAATTGGAAACATAGATTATACTACATATGTAGTTAGTGATAGTTAAGTATGATTAAAAATTCATATATTATAATTTATTGTTTAAAACTTGACCATTGTTTTTTATTAATGTTATTTCTAACGCACTTCTACTTTTAAAACCCCCACGTTTAATTGATTTCCATAATTAATTCCATTGGTTTGACATAACAACAATAATAAGTGTTCCGTAAACAAAGTTTTGTACGGAACACTAATAAAATTGATCATTTACCAAACAGCGAGACTTGTAGATAGATATGATATAAATAAACAATATAAGGGGTTGTTCATAAATTACGTCATCTATTTTTGAAGATTTTTGACCCCCCCCCCCTAAAATCATCCAAAAATCATGCTTCGAATGACCCCGTTTCCTCCTACGTCATGCTAACATCCGATGTCCAGACCCCCCCCCCCTAATTTGAAATGACGTAATTTATGAATAGCCCCTAAGTGATAACATAACAATAAAATTAAGTGCCTACGAACTTGTGTTCAGACGAATTTAAGCCGAGACTAAAAATC
The DNA here is from genome assembly GCF_963556715.1 of Cydia fagiglandana. Lineage (NCBI taxonomy): Eukaryota > Metazoa > Arthropoda > Insecta > Lepidoptera > Tortricidae > Cydia > Cydia fagiglandana. The sequence continues at coordinate 8,045,958 of NC_085947.1, forward strand.
AAAACAAAGCAATCCGGATCGAAGGACCTTTATTTAATATTAGACTTAGAGAAAACCTATTAAACTAAAAGAATCTCGAAAAGATTATTAAATTATTATTATATCAAGATAAAATAAATATTGTAGCGAATCGGTTATAATTTAAAACGGCTGAGTATTTGTAATATAACCATAAAGTAACTGTCCATACTTTTTTTATGATATAAACTAAAATAAAAGTATATACTTAAATCGAAGTACTATCTCAATAGCGCTTTAGGTAAAGGTAGAGTAAATGGTACAAATCCTAAGTTCTTGTTGAAATTTCTGTAGTCCAAGAGGTTGTCCGGCTCGATATGCTCTACCCAATAGTCTTCAAGCTCTGGGTCCAGTGTACCCGTCCAGTGCTATCAAAAAACATATTTTTAACATGTGTATCCAGATAAATCGGCAAAAACCGTTTGGAAAAACCTTTATGTCTGCGCAATAAGAGCGAAAAAGCCGTTGACGCTTCGGCAGGCGTCGGCCGATGCGGGCCGATTCGAACGAGGACTTTTTCGCTCTTATTGCGCGGACATAAAAGTTTTTCCTAACGGCTTTTGCCGATCCTGCGTCGATATATCTGGGGAGACCCTAAGCCTTCTAGCCCTAAGGCACTACTTTAATAACAAACATAATGAGTAACAATTGTTTAGATGAACGGGGCACCATATTTCCGTTGTCATTCGCGACGTGCAAGCGGTGCGCACCATGTGCAACCACATAATTCACAAAATACAATTTCGAATGTCCCATATTTGGAGATAATTATGCATGTTGTATACTGGTTAACTGTCGCGATCCGCTCAGTAAGATTGTGATTACTCGTGAATAATCACACTGAGATAGTTCAGCGACCTTTGACACCGTTTACTTAATGAGAGTATGTCGTTTTGTCTCATTTGCGAAATATGTTCACAACAATTTCAACCTTAATATTACGGATATAAAATATAATTCAGATTGTAGATACCAACCTGCCTCGTATGCTCCGCCCAAATTAGTATTGTTCCTTCAGCTAATTCCTTTGCAAGTTCAAACGTCTTCTCTAAATGGCTACGTGCACGGAACTTGTTACCTCTTATGATGTTAAAGTAGGCCAGGAGAAGAAAATATCTGTAAATCAAGTCACAGGGAATTTGATATTATTCGGTTAGTGCCCTGTTTTTCAAAAGCTTGTAACTTGTAATACAAGTGGAAGTCCTTTTGTAACAAAAGATGTCAAAAAGGGACTTCCACTTGTATTACAAGTTACAAGCTTTTGATAAACAGGGCACAGGTCAGGGGTTGAAAAACAGCGGCTCGCGAGTGGATGCGGTTCTAGTCTAAGACATACTGTAATTACAATACGATTGCGGCACTTTCATCCTCGCAATAAATTAATTCAATCTTTAGATTGACCATTATTTATTGCGGTTGTTGTTTCGTTGATTTTTCCTGTGGTTGGCTCTTCGTCTAAGTTTAACAGGTTATTAAGGTCAATCTGGATAGGCCGTTCCAATACCTAAAGATCAATGATTGGTTCTCTGCAGCAATGACCCCTAATCACCACGTCACCATTATCTACGTATTATCTACGTCACCTGCGTCACCATTTACCATTGCTGTCTCTATGTAAGATTATGTAAGACTGGGAGGGAAGGTTGTTGGAAGAGGGACGGCATTAGTAGAGTTCGTGTGATTGTATACCTACGTAGGATCTTACCGGCCGACTGTCTCTGGAGTGGTTTTAATCATCGTTTTTGGTTTTAAAATAAACAATCTAACCTCGGTTGATATATTGGTGCCCTCCGACAGGACTTGCTCAACGTTTCGAACATATTCTTAATTGTTTCTTTAATAATTGTAATCTGGCTCTCGTTCATTGCATCAATCTGTAATATAATGTATGTTTAGTAGTTCGTATTATTCCAAATATGTATGTACAGTCGCCATCAGATATATCGGAGCGGCCAAGGTGTTCACAATATCTGAACACGCACTCTAACGCCCTGACAATAGAGGCGTGTTCAGATATATTTGTGAGCGCCTTAGCCGCTCCGATATATCTGATGGCGACTGTACTAATATCTTTTTTTTTTATTTGGTATTAAATTATGATAATATCACGTTTATATAGACAAATAAAAGTAACTACAACGCGTAAAGTAGTGCAAAATAACGTGAGTGAAAAATTGACAGCTGAAGTAGATGGCTCTGTACTGCAATAAAGGCTTCTCATAAAGGCGCGTTTTCCGGGCAAGTGCGAGTCGGACTCGCGCACGAAGGGTTCCGTACCATAATGCAAAAAAAAAGCAAAAAAAAAACGGTCACCCATCCAAGTACTGACCACTCCCGACGTTGCTTAACTTTGGTCAAAAATCACGTTTGTTGTATGGGAGCCCCATTTAAATCTTTATTTTATTCTGTTTTTAGTATTTGTTGTTATAGCGGCAACAGAAATACATCATCTGTGAAAATTTCAACTGTCTAGCTATCACGGTTCGTGAGATACAGCCTGGTGACAGACGGACGGACGGACGGACGGACAGCGAAGTCTTAGTAATAGGGTCCCGTTTTACCCTTTGGGTACGGAACCCTAAAAACGCTCAAGCCCCGCCCGGAAAACGCGCCTGTGTGACGGAACGCTAAATTTTGATAATCCAGTTACTACTTACCACTAATTCTCTGACGTAGTACAGCGCCATCTACTTCAGCAAAAGTATTTGACAGGAAACAAAACTTACCTCTCTTACTAACACTATAAGCCATCCCTCCAACAAAATTAATTGCAGATGAATTTTGTATTCAATTTGTTTATTCTCGGTGGACATTATTTCTTTTACTTTCTTTTCCCATAGAATCGACGCCTCCCACGCGCATACTCTGACAGTTCTGTAAGAAAATTTTTTTGAAGAGCATTCGTTTTAGTAGGTATTCGTTTTAGTAGGTATTCATAGCGTGTCTTGAAATATCAGTGGGTGTGAGGTAACTGAGGTAAGGCATGCTAGCCATGTTTCGGTCCTGGTAGATGAGGAATCCCTAAGAAATAATAGTTCTGGGAGAAATTGCATTCGTGGCTCTTACAAAAGAGAATCCGATAACTGCAAAGTGGACGTCATAAAAAATTGGAAGGCGGACCGTGGACTCCGGAGTAGCTAATATTTAACCTCTTGTATGTGTACTGATGATCCTGTATTTTTTTTTTTTTTATTATGCATGGGTTTACTCATGGCCACAGACTAGCCGAGGCGTAGACGTGGCCTACGATGGAGCGAGCTCGCCCAGAAGGTGCCTGTTCACTCTTGATTTGAAGGTTGCCGGGTTATAAGAGCACGGAAATATAGACGCCGGCAAGGAATTCCATTCCTTGGCAGTGCGCATAAGGAAAGTAGAAGCAAAGCGCTTAGTGCGAATTGGCGGAATATCTACCAAGTAAGGATGGAAACCGGCCGTGCGTCTAAAAGTCCGATGGTAGAATGGGGACGGTGGAATGAGCTCGTGTAGCTCTTGGGCACACTCCCCGAAGTGCAACCTGTAGAATACCGACAGGCTGGCGACTTTCCGCCGATGGGCCAAAGTCTGAAGCTTAGCCGTTAGCTTCTTGTCGCCAATCATCCTCCTGGCTCTGCGCTCCACTGAGTCCAAAGCGGCGAGTTGGTATTTAGCTGAGCCATCCCACAGGTGGCTGCAATACTCCATACACGACCGGACTTGAGCTTTGTAAAGTGTTAGAAGCTGTCCAGGTGTGAAGTATCGCTTCACCTTATTTAGGACGCCCAGCTTTCTGGCCGCAGTTTGTGCTTTAGACTCAATGAAGCTGCCGAAGCCGAGGACTGAACTCAGCTCCATGCCGAGGAGTTCCAGGCTGTCGGTAATAGGTACAGATGCACCCCGGAAAGAAGGAGTCAGGTCGAATGGACTCCGTTTTGCGGAAAATAGACACGCCTGCGTTTTGGAGGCATTGAACGTGACCAGATTGTCATCACCCCACTGGGAAACGAGACTAAGGGTCAAGTTCATTCGCTCAACCATGGCCTCTCTCTGTGAACGTATATCCTCCCTGCTGTCCCTTGCACTAGCCAAATATTTCTCAACAACCGTACTGTCATCTGCATAACCTACAATGCTGGGTTGCAGCATGTCGTTAATGTGGAGCAGGAAAAGGGTTGCGGAGAGAACAGACCCCTGAGGAACACCGGCGTCAATGGCCATGAGGTCCGAAGAGCAGCCATCAATAACTACTCTGATCGACCGTTCACTCAAGAAATCAGATAGCCAGCTACAAAAATCAGCAGGGATGCCGTAAGCAGGAAGCTTGCTAAGGAGACTTGCGTGCCAAACCCTGTCAAAGGCCTTCGAGATGTCCAGTGAAACAGCAAGCGCTTCACCGTTCCTCTCGATGGCCTCGCCGCAGCAGTGCGTGACATACGCTAAAAGATCCCCAGTAGACCGACCTCGGCGAAAGCCATATTGACGGTCACTGAGCAGATCATTTGCTTCGAGGTATGCCAGCAGTTTGCCGTTAAGTACCCTTTCCATGACTTTACAGAGCATGGAGGTAATGGCGATTGGTCGGTAATTGCAGGGATCAGCACGACTACCCTTCTTGGGTACTGGCTGCACGTTTGCAAGCTTCCAGGATTTCGGCACCGTTCTTGTTTGGAGAGAGAGGCGGTACAGGCGTGTCAGTACAGGAGACAACTCAGGCGCACACTGCTTTAGTACACGTGCAGGTATACCGTCTGGTCCATTGGCCTTATTCACGTCAAGATTCAGCAGAGCTCGGCGTACCTCTTTTTGATGTATAGCAATTCTCTGCATAGAGGAACTGCAATGAGATAGCGTAGGTGGAAGTTTTGAGCCTGCATCTAGACGTGAATTGCTCGCAAACAGAGAAGCAAACAAGTTAGCTTTCTCTGTCGCGGAGTGGGCCAGTGTCCCATCAGGTTTCTGCAGAGGTGGCAATGTGGGTCGGCAGAAGTTGGATTCGACCGCTTTCGACAGGGACCAGAACCGCTTGCTACCAGGAGGGTAGGAGGCGAGTTTGGCCCCTATTCGACTGACGTGGTCGAATCGAGCCTTTCGAAGCACCCGTTTGCAGGACTTGGCAGCTGAGTTAAAGGCTTTTTTCTTCGCGCGAACCCTCTGTGCTCCAGCTTTGGTATCGCGGGCTAGTACCCAAGCCTGGTATGCAGACTGCTTAAGAGCCTCGGCTCGAGCACAGTCCGAACTGTACCATGCTCGGGTCTTGTGATCGAGCGATAGGTCGGAGAACGGAATGAAATATTCCATTCCCTGCCGAATCACATCCGCAACAGCCTCAGCAGAACACGAGGGGTCACCCGAAGAAAAACAGACCTGCTGCCAGGGGAAAGACGCAAAGAAACGCCGCATCTCATCCCAGTCCGCTGACTCGTATCGCCATACTCTCCTCGTGCCCCTAGGGCAGAGATCAGGAGGAGAGTGGATCGACACGGATTTCACCAGACAGTGATCGGACGATCCTAGTGGAGCTGAGACCGAAACCGAGTGCCTGTCTGGATCAGTTGTCAGCAGAAGGTCAAGGCAATTGGGTGTATGGTCAGTAACATCCGGTATCCGCGTCGCAACATTTACCAGCTGGGTAAGGTTTAGGGATACAGCAAATTTGCGCGCTTCCCTCCCAGCGTGGCAAGTGTTCTTGTACGGGAACAGCCACTCCTCGTGGTGGGCGTTAAAGTCCCCAAGGAATACGAGTTGAGCCGCGGGGTACCGCTGTTGGGCTTTATCTGCCATCTCAGTAAGGTGGTCAAAGAGCCTAGTTGTCTCCTGGTTTCCGCTGTGCGATCGGTAGACACAGGCATACAGAGTTTTCTCTGAGCCCGAGTCGACCATAATCCACAAAGTGGAAAACCCGGCAGCCTCAAAGCAACGGAGACGCTTGCAGCAAATGTCGTCGCGGACGTACACACAGACCCCAGCACGTGCTCTGAACTTATGTTCCAGTGAGTAGCCTGGGTAGTAGAGGTACGACGCGTCCGCTGGGGTTTTGATTTGCGTCTCCGTCAAAAAGAATAGGTGCGGTTTTTCGGTTTCAAGATGGTGGTGGACCGGATCGATATTTGAGTGCAACCCCCTGATGTTGGTGAGGTGCACTTTCAATGGGAGGAAGTGCAGCCGGTGTTTAACCCTATTCTTTTTCCTTTTTGTTTTCATATTTGTGGAGTGTGGGATGGGTGAAAAAATGCCTGTCGAGGTGTTGCGTTTACCAATTGGATCACTTGAGCTAATCCGGACAATGAGGAGCTCACTTGGAGACTGCGGGGACGCCCGAGCCCCCCTGAAATAACCCACCGGGTCCTCCCGTCCAGTCGCCAACTGGCACGGTGGAGCTATTCCAGGATTTTTCGCTAGGTGGCGGGGCAGCCTCTCGCACGTGGCTGTCGTACAATTGGGCCCCCAACTTCCTGCGGTCGGCCACCGGCAAGACCGTGCCTCGGATCCCGCTACCCTCCAGCGAGAGCTGCTCGGCCCGACGTCACTCAAGGATCCAAAAACCGGCATTATGCAACACAACTGACAGCAAATCATCCCCCAAAGGCACTGGTACTCCCGCTCATAGACGAAACGCAGCAAGGCTGCTTGGCGCCTGACTCCGGCGGGAGGGTGGTAGCAAACCAGGCGGCCCCTTGCGGGACCTACCACCGCTGGTTTGGACGTAGTTTAAGGACATACCCGGGTCCAAAATTTTTTTAAAGAACGATTTTTCTGATTTAGGTATTCGACACGTCCGAGGCCTGAACCCACGATTTTTGGACACACCACACACAGATGGACGATTAATATAAAGCATGCAACCGCCGAGATTTACGTTTAGAGAAACGGGTTGCTCTTACATAATACATAAGTACCTACAGGAACTTACATAAGCCACATACAACCAAAGTAGTCCCACGCGGCGTCTTTGCTCTTGAACGCCAGTATGGTGTCTCCGTGCTGCATGTAGAACCTTTCGCATTGCTGGTACGACTCAACGCAGTACCCTGTCTCGATTAGTATCATTAACGAGTACGTGTAGTACCAGGTTGTCGCTGAAACAAATGTAGAAGTGCGTTTGGTGTATAATGCACGTGAGCAGAAAGGGTCTTTATGAAATGAAAGCATAGTCGGACTAAGGAACTGCTAAGAGCTGACAAAATTAACCCTCAATTTATCTTTGAAAAAATATGTATACGTAGAAATGGCTTTATCTACGACTAGCGACTGGCCCCGACTTCGCACGGGTTAACAAATTATACACCTAAACTTTCCTCAATTTCAGTTTATTGGTACAGTACAAAATCACTTTATTGATAGGTGAAAACCGCATGAAAATCCGTTTAGTAGTTTTTGAGTTTATCGCGAAGATACAAACACATAAACAGACAGACGCGGCGGGTTTTATAATGCGTAGTCATATAGAGCAAGAATTACTATTCCTCTACTCTACTACCTACTCATCTCATCTCTCTCGTTCACTAAATTGTATTCACGTTTAAAAATAACCGACAGAACTGGCTGAAAACAGTTAGTAAACGTACGTACAGCTCAAGTCAAACTCGCCATCCATATACAAGTTCTCCCTCATAAGTAGCACCATCTCATTAATGTGCAGATCACTGAGCAGTAGCCTCAACACAGATACCACGAGACGCACGCGCATGCTCGACTCTTGGAGCATGGAGACCATGTGCATCACCGGCAAACCGAACTCTAGGCTTTCGTTCTTCTTGCCGTAATTCACACTGCAATTATAAAGTTATAATACGTAAGTTAGATTACATCAGACACCGGGGGGCCTAGCCATGGCATAATTGTCAATGATGACTAGAACGATTGCCATAATTGACATGAGATGACAGATGAGAACAAGATATTGAAGAGGAAAACATGCTTCGCCGACCCGAAGCAAAATGATGGAGTTATAATTATAAATTTACTACTGGGGCGCGTTTCTCAAAAGCTTGTAACTTGTAATACAAGCGGATGTCACTTTTTGACAGCTTTTGTTAGAAAGTGATGTCCACTTGTATTACAAGTTACAAGCTTTTAAGAAACGGGCCCAGTGCCCTGTTTATCAAAAGCTTGTAACTTGTAATACAAGTGGCAGTTCCTTTTTGACAGCTTTTGTTAGAAAGGGATTTCCACTTGTATTAGAAGTTACAAGCTTTTGTTAAACAGGGCACAGGTCTACCTGTGAAAGAAAACACTGTGGCAATACCAGGTGAAGCAGTACCTAGGTAGAGTAGGTAAATTTTTCCCTCGGGGCACTAATTACACCGTAAAAGGAACATTCGATATACAATTCTTAAATTTAAAGTATCTGTGTTTTTAAGAAAAAGGGGAAAATATAGAACGGTACTAACTAAAACAAAAACACGGTTGTGTAGAGAACGCAGACCGCGCGCGCTTCCGCATCGTCCAATCTACCGCGCTTCCGCCGAGAAAGCTCTATGGCCATGTTTACTATCTTAACACATTTAGAGAACTGGAAACAACGCAGTTTTAATTCAATTACTATAAATAATGCAAACATTTTTTTTACGCCTTGCGTCATTTAAAAAACCTTTACGACACGCATTGATTTTGGGTTCTAACGAGCCAATATATACATAATACTTACTTATACTCTTTGGGCAATATAAACCTTGCCTGACACTCCTGAGAGCATTATGATGACATAATATACTTAATATAGCGTACCTATGCGATACTTTATAAGCGTTCCTGGCGCTATGGGTCTAATTTACGACGACTTAAGCGCTCTTTAGACTGTTGACGTAAAAAGAGTTAAATATTCAGATGAAAAACAACGTTTAGATAAGTTTTGTGGTTTCGGGTCCCAACAGAACGTACTATAATTGCAGCAACAATATTTTGCACTACTTTACGCATTTTATTATTCTTGTTTACGGTTATGAATGTAAACGCTCCTCTACACGATGGGCCAGCGCCGGGCACTCCAAGTGACGCAGCCATGCGGTAGAATGAGATAGCAATATCACTTGCTCCCTCTAACGCATAAATGCGTCCCTTGGAGTGGCCGGCGTTGTCCCATCATGTAGAGGAGCCATCTAACTTGCTCATCATACTTCCTGATTGTTGAAATGAGTAGTAATCATGTTTCCATAACATTCGCAGAGGAGTTTGAAGTTCGAGTTGCTCCGTAGGGCGTAGTCAAACGACCACTTCGCCGTTAATTCAGCATTTGAATATTCTTTGCATCCCTAAAAAATTAAACCAGGTACCAACTGCAATAATCATGTACAATACAACGAAATAATCAATATGTAATAAATATAATTACACACTTACTCTATCACACACTACAAATGTATATTCTAGGAGACATTAATGCGGGGACTGTAGTGGAGATTGATGATACTAATAACGTTGAAAGCTCGTATTGGTTACTTAATTGTACAACAAAACCTCGTTATCGTCAGCTACCGCTCCGTTGATATAAAAATATCTATATTTAGCAATCGCCATGTAGATGTACAAGTACGAAAAGCTGCGGTAAGCTAGGAACTACGAGAACGTCAAAATATGTAGGTACATACTATAAATAATGTATAGAGCCGGTTTAATGTGATTGCAACTTCTTCATAAAAAAATCCAATCAAGCCGTCCTCTGTCCCGACAAAGGCTTTCGGCGCAACTTTAAAAGCCATCCATTGCCGCACGGTAATGTGCATATTGCGGATCATTTGCTGATATCTGAAAACACAAGACAAGAGATTAAACATTGAACCTGAAGAAATGGGACCAACTAAATACCCTTTCATACCAGTCGTAGACGAGAAATCTGGAATCATACATTAAATAAACGCGACGCGGTTAAAATAAATATCGTTAGAGTGCGTCTAACGCTAACTTTGCACCGACTTGAACAAAGCAAAGTCAGGGAGTGTCATCATTAACGTAGGGACATAGGAATAGGACATAGGTACAGTAAACTATTACTTACACCGCATGGTGTTGTAGACTCGCCTTTAACATTGTGGTGAATGCAAAACCTTATTAACTGTATGAGTACCTAAACGTGGGTTGACCGCCAAAATAACTGAATTTGAAGTTTATGAAAAAGCAGCAGAGCTCATTGACCAGTTAAATCAGCTTACTTAGATGTAGGGAACGGATCGCGAAACAATTCCAATGCGCGATGTAGGTGTTTCCTAGCTTCGATAAGCTCTCCAGACGCGAGCATGCAACCGCCTCGGAGCGATACAATACGTCCCAAGCAGAAGTCCTTGAACCAGCTAATCTTGCAATGTAATCGACAGTGGGACCAGTATTCGTCACTCTGCAACAAACATATAGCTGAATTAACCCTTTGACCGCCGTTGGCATGTATACAAGACAACGATAGAACGATACACTGGCGCCGCTGTCTTGTATACAAGACACAAATTCAACCGCTCGGTAAATGTGAAAAAACATCAATTGTAGTATATTTTTACACTCGTGTTAATGTTTTAGGTCTTTGATTTTTAAAATAATTGCATTTAAAGCAGATAAATAAATCCATTCTTTTATAATAAGGCAATCAAAAAAATTGCTCCAGTTTTCAACGTTTTTCACGTTCCTCGTCGCCGTTGTCTTGTATACAAGACAGCTAGGGATGGGAATGTTAATTCGATATGAGAATATTAGAGATGCAACGGATAGTTGTTTGGCCGGATACTGGATATTCGGCCTGACCATCGGCCGAATATCCGGTATCCGGCCGCCGAATATCGGCCAGCAGAGCTGCACCTACATTTCGGTTTTTCAGGTGCGCATTCTGCAGTTTTGACCTGTTTCTAAGTGAACGTTCGCGCGGACACATTTCTAGGTTCGAAATGAGTGCGCGTGCAAGTCAGTTGAATCTCTAAATTGTTTTAAAATAATAAACAAGTACGATTATGACCGTGACTGTTTCTTAAATCCAATTTGTTTACTCCAAAATCAAGCAATGGTACTATCCGGTATTCGGCCGGATAGTAGGGCACTATCCGGTATCCGGCCGGATATTAAAATACTGGCCGGATAGGGCGGATACCGGATAGTAACCGAATATCCGGTGCATCTCTAGAGAATATTCAAAATAAATATCAAGTGACCAATCTGGTTTTATTTAAGCATTTGAACACCTGTTAAATGCCAATTGGTGATAACTAGTAACTAGAATACGTTAAACGAGAGAGAGACAGGCATAACTATAGCTGGAGTTCAGGGAACTTGTTCAGCTGTCCATAGTAGAGTCAGACAAATAAATCTGTCCTTGTGGTCTATTTGCAGAACAAATGATTCATTTTGAGATGATAGTGTAGTGGGGAGTGATACCCTGCAGTGACCGCTTCGCACAAGAATGGTACCTACAGGCGGACGCTCGGACTAGTCAGTGTCGCCTATGAGAATGTAATGTATTTGAAATTGACGAAAAATTATTATGGTAGGGAGGCTGTAATACGGGAACTGACAAGCTCTTCTAAGGAACATGTCGAATGTGAAACATGCATTCCCGATCATTTCTGATCCCCACCCTTTTCCAATATTATTGTTCTTCACTCATTGACAATTCAACCCACGTGTCATTTTCCCCAATGCCGTTCCGGTACATTTATATTATCGACACACGATGCGCGGCTCTAACCATACGCTTATAAAGTTTACGTACCGACAAGCGCTTACGCCGTTGACCTAGAGACTATTATTACTTAATCCGCGCGGAAACGGTCCTTGTCGGTCTGCACTGCGGGCAGTCCATGCGCGCCGTTGTCATGTATACAAGACTTCTCGTAGAGCCTAGTGCGGTGATATTACGTCATGAATCGATATTGTTTAGTGGTTGTTTTTAATGATAAAGACCTTTATTTTTAACATTGTCGTGTGTAAAAAATATGTTAATTTTTGGCATTCTCGAAATAAATTAAAGTTGGTTAAGAACAAAGCCAAATTGAGAAGATTTTTACCATAAATTGTAAATATCGATATCACATTTTGCAATCCCTAAACTTTTTATTAGTTGTTTACTTAGAATTTACTCTGGCGTGTGAGTGAGCGTCTTTGCGGACTAGGTCCGGCGGCCAAAAGGTTATGAGTGAACATAATATGTAGTTAGTTAGGTCAGGAGGTCATTCACAAGGTTCAATGAGAATTAAGGTTGGCGCCGGGTAAACGCCGCTCCAACTCTCCGGCTATCGCCAAACAGGCATCAACCATCGGTAAAACGTAACAGAGGAAACGGAAAATTGCGGGGATCTTTCTCTTTTACTCCAATGAAGGCGTTATAAGAGTGACAGAGCAAATTGCCCGCAATTTACGAACTTCGATTTTCGAGAGGTGCTGTAAACACGGCTACAGCTGAGTGACATCGGGCTGATGGCTGACCGACAGCGCACTTATTCGTAAAGACCTACGCCTACCATATGAATTTGAATATAAATCTTCATTGCTGCACAAATTTGGACTTAACTATTGCAATCCTTAATATCTAATCAATTTAACTCTACCTACATAAAAATTATATTTCGCAAGCAGCAAATTATAAATGAAATGTATTATTTGCTATTCCGTCCGTCAAGTGGACGGAAACTTACACTGGATGGTAAACTGACGCGATTACCCTATATAGGCTGACTGAACCTTTGGCAACAAGCTTACCATAATAACGGTTTCCGCTTCATTCAGCAAGCAGAGTGCTTGTGGTGTGTTCGAATTTACACACAAATCCGCATATTCTAAGTAAGCTTCAAATAATTTTTCGTGCTCGCCTGTAATCATCATAATCATGAGATAAAATTAGTACCTAAACTAAGTTCACTCTACTGCCCTTATGGGGAATGTGTACCGAATCAGAAAGACTTGTATAGTTGAAATCAACGACACCCCCTTAACCTTGTCTAAGTTCGGTGTCATTCTTTAATATTTATTAAACCTTCCGTGACTTTCTTTCTAACATATTTCCGAAGGTTGTCTGACTATCTCGTAGGAAGGAAAGCCTTTTGTGTCCTAAAAGCTTACATTTAACTTTTAACACGTGCATTACTCTGTCTATACAAACAAGTCTTCTTATTCAAGAGACTTCTACTTCGATTGCAAGTTAGATTCTTTCATTAAACAGACTCTGTTTTGGGTCTGTTTCTAAATCTTCAACCAAAGATAAATAGAAGTTTTTATGGTATCGTCCTAGGTCGTCCCATTCGTTATTCGTAAAGTTCTTAAATTAGTCCTATTCTGCTTTCATCACTCATTCTACATTGAAAGCCACCGACGATTGTAACGAATGTAGAATGAGTGACGAAAGCAGAATAGGACTAATTTTAGAACTTGACGAAAAGCGAATCGGACGACCCAAGACGATACCGTTTTTATACCATAATATGTATTACATTCAACAATACGTTCCTGTGATGAAAACACGTATTAACCTTTTAACCTCCATAGAATTTTTCATTGAGCGTGCTCGTGTCGCCGGCGGTACGAAATTCTGTCTTATTTATCAGACCGCGGCGAAATGAGCCATTTTGTATGTCTTATAAATTAGTCTACGGCGGTTAAAAGGATAAAATGCAAATTCACCTGCTCCACGACAATGAACAATAAGCTGAACATAAGCTGCCAAAGCTATTGTAAGACATTCACAATTGGCTACGTCCAGCGAGGAGAATGACCGCACGTGGGTATCAGATTTCGGTAGAACTCCAATTTCACTTCCTTGACCTGTAAATAATGATTTTGACGTGATACTGACAACGTCTTATAAATCGATGAACACCGGTAGCATGCGCGAAAAAGTGTCACGTTATGGACAGATCTCCATGGTAACGTTACGGCCACGTTTTCTTATGACGTTATCAACTTATCACGCAAAATTATCACCCGTAAACCGACTTTACAGACAACATATTTTTTTATTTATAATTTGGTTACCATCAGTTACATAATTTTGATTCATAACTACTATGTTATTCAAATTTAATTTGACAGAGTTCATTAGAATAGTTTTATTAGGTTATGGGCCCAGAACGCTTCCGAAACTATTAATTTTCGCTAACATTACATATATTATCCAATGTTCGTCTGATCCATTATGAAAGCGACACAGTATAGGTACATTTGGCCACATATCTACATCTACAATTAGTAATTAATACCTTAGAAAGTAAAATTAGAAAATGTGTCCGTTTACCTGGGAAACGGAGTAATTCTTCCGAAAAAATCCGTATCATTGCCGATGATTGGAACTGGAAACAAAATATAATTATCTTTCATAATGCATTTATGAGTTGTTCTAAAACTATTATTTACATAATACATAATATACCTACAATATAATACATATTACAAATGAATAGAATATTATAAGCTAAATACATGTGTGATGTATGATGGTTTCCACAGAACATATTAAAGATTTCTGTGATGGTTTCTAACGGTTTCTAAAACGGGCAAAGCTCTGCGTAGGTGGCACTTTTGTGGCACATACTTACAGTAAACAACAGTGGCGGCGCGTCAAACACATCCATAGGCAAGCCGGGGCTAATTTGGCTTACATATTTCCTTTACAACTGTGCTCAAACGTCCAGAAACAGGTAAGCCGGTGGGAATCGGCTTTTATGGACGCGCCGCCACTGGTAAACAAACCACATTGACACATCACGCGTCACGTCAATCACATGGCCTACCGCGAAAAAAGGAAATAGAAATATATATTTAAGCAGCTTAAATAAAGGTAAGTACCTATTAATTAAAATAATAATTTTCTTTACGTAAATATTAAAACACGGTCACATACCATGTGTTCCATAGACTTCGCGGACCGAGTTAATCTTTTTGTAACAAGACGCGATTCCTCTGCCAGACTTTGAATCATTTCTTGCGTATTTTTCAAGTCTGTCGACTCTTTGACAAGACCCTGTTCGAAAACACATTACATTACAATATAGTTAGTTGCGAACAAATTCGAGAATTACGGATTACAAGCTTACGGCTTGTATTACAAGTTACAAGCTTTTGAGAAACGTGCCCCAGCGCTTCATCACGATGAAAACATATTCAAGTGTATTAACTAAGTGAAATGTCTTACATCATTAGTGCGCCTGCCGAGCAGCTTGTGGAAACAGCCTTCTCCGCAGTACCAACACCGTCGAGTGTACTGCTTCAAAAACAGCAGAGCTCGAGCGTGTAAATCATACTGAATACAAAAAAAAAACATCGTTATATACTAGTTTCATGAATAATGCCGGCTACATTAAGTAACGATAAATCGTAGCGCAGTTTTATCTACCGTGTGTATAACAAATCGTTACGATAATCGACAACGATTTGTCATACACATGGCAGATAAAACTGCGCAGTTCGGACTGCACAGTTTTATCGCTTCGATTTATCGTTACGTGAGTAGCTGGGGTAATAGGGTTATTTTTCGGTTGAATCTACAGTGTTGCCAGTAAAGAATAAAAGTTACTTTGCAAATATATTTTACCTTTTGTATCTCCGTGAGTAAGTAGTATGTGGTGGTTCGGAACAAAGTAGATTTAAACCTCATGTAACCACAAAATGCATACTTCGGAAGGTCAGCGCAGTCGACTGAAACAAATATATGGGGAAAAATATAGAAAAAAGTAAAATTAAAATAATAAAATACTAATACTGAAAACTAAATAAGTAACTGCTGTTGTAACAAAGACGACTCCAACAACTATATTACAATTTATATTTATATTTGAACGTTAATTTCTCACTCAATTCTTCAGTGCCGCGACAGTAGCAATATGGTGACTCAGCATTTTGAATCTCCGGTGACCGATGCACCAACACCTTGGATGTCTCTTGGGTAAAATCACCCCCTTCACACTCCAGAACACGAACTGAGAATAACTTCGCTACAGCTAAAATAAAGGCGCATCCAGACTAGAAAAATTTTCGCCTTTCTGATCAAATTGCCCGATCGAATCAGGACGTGCGGACGCAAACGCCATTTTGGCTCGCCGAATTCAACCGATAATAATAACCGATATTACCGATAAAATGAGATGCGGATGCAAGAATACCAATTTGTGACGTCAGTATTTTCGTTCTGGGGCATTTTTTTCAATTTAGAGGGCTCTAATATTACCATATTCACAATAAATCTAAAATTGGTGATTAAATTGGAGATTGACGCCAATTTCAGTTCTGATCAAATCGGTCGATTTGATCATCCCGTCTGGATACCGCTTAAGAATGTTTGGTTAATACAACAATACATGCGATTTTAAGATAATTGCCGGCTAAGCAGGCGCAATAAAATAAATCGGTCGTATAAATGCCGCAATGTAACGAAAACTAATGCAATAATTAGTGACTTTAGTGGATGCCTTTAGTACTTTTCGCTACACATATAATACAAATTATTGTCGATCTTATCAATCTCATCATAATACGATAAATCAACTCTCATCATAATAGAAATAATAAGAAAAATCAGTCTGATACACGTCCCACTGCTGGGCACAAGCTTCCAGTCACTTAAGAGGGTTCGGGCTACATATTATAGTATTTATAGTCCTATATTTATACAATAACAAATATAATTCTTTGAAGTTTCATGTAATTTTTGCTACCTTTTGCAATTTTACTTCTGGACTCACACTCTACCAGATATTCCATCATTTGTCGAGGAAAAACAACACCCAAAACGGAACAACATTTTAACAGCATCTTTTCGAACGAAGTGAGTGAGTCATAAGTCTTCATGATCATTACTGGAAGATAATTATAATCATTAGGTATTTAGTTTTTTATTTATACATTATTATATACTCCTAAGGGGTCATCCATTAATTACGTCACACCAATTTCTAGGTTTTTTGACCCCTCCCCCCCTTGTCACACTTGGTCACATTTGGCAAACCCCTCCCCCCCTAGTGTGACGTCACATTTTTTCTACGAAATCGCCAAATCGAATTAAGTAAGTACCTAAGTATTATTAATATTTTATCAAAATATTTTTGACGATATAAATATTAGTAATTTTATAACCCAAAACTGCTTAGGAAAGAAAATTAAACGATTAAAAACTATTTTCGTTTTAAAAACTTGTTATTTAAATGTACAGCGAACTAAATAATTTAAATAAATTTTCGGTTACTGATGAAGTTAAAGTGACGTCACAAAGTTTGTGTCTCTCCCCTCCCCCATGTCACAATATGTCACATTTTCTTGACCCCCTCCCTCCCCCTAAACGTGTGACGTAATTAATGGATGACCCCTAAGCTATACAAAATTGTTTTACCAAATCATGCTTTCTTTCTGCCTAACTAACGGCTCGAATTGAACTTTTAAGATTTCTTCAAACAAAAGCGTCACTTTTGATATTGACACATTTAATCCATATCGTTTCTAGATCTATTAATTGACGTATCTTAAAGTTCGAATAGTGCAGTTAGTTCTTTAATATTTTCACCAACCACACTTAACAGACTGATCAACATCACTCACAGAAAAATACCTAAACAATACACGGTGTAACATGAGGAAACCGAATAATTTTAACCACGCATTTCTGAGGCCAAAAGAAGGAAAAAATGTACTTAATATGAGTTTAGGTCAAGTTCGCCAAAAAAATTTTTTTTTTGTTTTGTTTTTCAATTTTTTGAATGTATTTGTACATAAAAAATAAATGTTATTGGTAAACTTGTCACTTAAAATTGATTTTTCATTTTTTTTTCGTAAAACCTACTCTTCGCAAAGTGTTACTTTCACTTTTTGACATCTATGAAAAAACTTAATATTTCCTCACCATCCTCATCAACTGACATTCGAATATTCAAAACGTCGAATGTGTCCGCAAGAACTGCTATCTGAATGTGCTCATTTGGGTTTAGAGCAAGTAATTCGCTACTTTTATCGTGAGATTCATGAGCATTCAATTTATCTAAAACTTCCTGAAACATCAATATAAAACCAAAATAATGTAATCTGGAGTGTATAGAAAAACAGATGGAAAATAAAATCAATTCATCCCATTTCCCATTGACTTACGGCGCGATTCGGGAAATGAATTAGAAATTAACTAGATACGATTATATATAGTAACTTTACTACATATTTCCAGCGAACTGATATACATGGAAGTATTCTGTCCGCTCAGTTATGACCCAACGTAAACTATTCGATTGTAGGCGGTGCTTACAAACTATTCGATTCGCAACTTCAGTTCGTCCGAGATGACAGTCAGTGACGGATGGCTAAATTGATTTATAAAAACAACGTTTTTTTGTAATTAAAAATGTCTTCATGTGTCGTGAAGTGGTGCAGAAGTTATTTTAGTTCATACCAAGGATACTGGAATCACTTTTCACTTGTAGTTAACAGATAACTTCAGTAAAATTTGGAATAAACATGACGATTTGTTTTCAATACTACCGTTCTAAGCTAAAACGTAACAACTGCATACGACTTTCATAACAACATACGACTTTTTAAATTGCGAGGATAATAGGGATGGTGTTATGCCAAATGAAGTAGACTATTTTATTAACTTGTGCTTGGTTTAGGTATTTTCTATATAATTATAAATGTAGTAATGAATTCTTTCTTACAGATTTGTATTTTCCTTTTTTATTTCATGAGATGGAGCTGTAAAAAAACTACCTAATCATTTCAAATTAATAATCAAATTTGATATTATCATTTTACATTACTTTCCATTCAGATTCCCACAAGATGATATTCGCAGAGAACTATGGAAAAAAGCTGTCCAACTAGAGAGACATGAAATTAAGTGGATACCTGGAAAGATATCTAGAATATGTTCTATTCATGAGATATAACTCGTGAGATAATCATACCCGGTTTCCTATATGTAGATACACTTCCACTGAATTAATTTAACAAATACACACATTATCTGAAAATGTTGATCATTCGAATCCACCCTCTACCGTCACATATATGTAGGTTCTCTCTCAAGCCATTTCCGTCAGTAGAAAAGAGCGGCAAATTTAGAAAATGTAAGCGCGCGAACGGGTGTGGTCCGATACAAAATTTTAATTTTGCACCTTTTTCTACTGACAAACTTGCTTGACCGGCTATATACATATAAAATATTTCCATTGGAACTGAAAGTGGGGATTTATTGTGACTCCGCCTATTCAAATATTTTTGACCCGATTCGTGTACCCATGTAAATTTTGCAGGCTGTATAGCCAGTCCGAATTCTAAGATCAAGTTTACCATACATTTACAATGGCGTACTTGATCTTAGAAAAACGGACAGACTATACCTGAACGTGACTTCGCACTGCCATACAAATTGATAATAAAATATACAAAATACTTATTATAGCGGAATACATTTATACAACAATATATATAAATGTATTTACTTATGTTGAGTTAGTCTGTCATTTCATAACAACATTTTAACTAGTTATCTTTTAATCTGCATTAAATTATTATACGTGAATTATTTGACTGGTTCTTCAATGTATGGCATAAACCTATCCCTGTCCAAGTCATATTCTAATCAAATATGAACCGCAAACTCTCAGCGGCCAGTACGTACAGCAAGAAGGTTATTAGCGGATTAATGTCGCTGATTGGTAGTTATTGACATTATATGCATTTCATCTACACTTAGCTATGTACCATTAGTGTAATAAAGATGACTATTATTTTGTTTACCAGCTTTGATTACAGGCTCTGTAAACGTGTCGTCTTACTTAAATGTAGGCGTATTTTTGTATGTGTGCTAATTTGGCCCGAGAATTTGAACGGTAATGTTCCTAAAGGCGGTTTCCATACTAAATATATGCGTTCACTGCATATTTCATATCTAGTGAATCTCTAATTCATTTCCTGAATCAAGCCGTTAATATACCTCTACATCCTTCGTAAATATGGACATTACGGGCGATACAAAGTGGGCCAGTAAATAGGTTAGCAAATCGCGTCGTGTGTGTATATTTGTGTTAGACTGCACGACTGACTGGCATTGGTGCACAGGACGCGTGTTGCACACCAATCTACTGGTCCACTTCGCGTCGTCCGTAAGGCCGATATTTTTACATTTAAGTACATTTTTTTACATGAATTTATTTTATTTTCCACCTGTTTATTAGATAGAGCTGCCTTAAAAAAAATGATAGTAACAATCACGCTCGTTATCAATATTAGCACGAGTGGTTAAACAACAACTTTGCCCCCTTGTAAAACAAATAACTATTAGCAGTCTTACAGTCGCCACAGATATAATTCGTTTTTTTTAGCATTAGAAATAAACACATTACCCTCCTTTGCGTCGCGCAGTCGGGTAATAAACAATCTTGATGTGTCTTTTAATTGAAAAACACGTTTTATAAATAAGTTTCTGCAAATATGTAACAATTATGAATCTAATACGATAATTTATATTCTTCTACTTTCATAAGTAATATATAGTTACTGATTTTTCAAAAGCGTTTTTCAATTAAAAGACATGTCAAGATCGCTTATCTTCTTTGTACTTCTTTCTAATGCTAAAAAAAACGAACTATATATCAGAGCTGCTCAAAAATATTTGAACTGTAACGCCTTGCCCATAGAGGCATGTTCAGATATTTGTGAGCATCTTGGCGGCTCCGATATATCTGATGGGGACTGTACCTACCTGTCACTGTCAGCTGAGCTGGTAGCGTGCCTATAACTCACCTTAAAATACGCGTCTAACGAAACTTGGTTGTCGGTAGTTGTTGCCAAAGCTACCGTCGTGTACAGTAAAGATGGCGTAGGCATAACGGCTCCTCTCTCCAGCGCCTTAGCCCTGGTCGTGGTTTCCACAGACAAGTCTCCTTGCTGGACGAGGGATATTATCAAGTCCTGGATCCAGCCGGGAACTCCGCTGCTTGCGCTTTGTATTAACCTGAAGCACAGAGTAAATATTAGTACAGTCGCCATCAGATATATCGGAGCGGCCAAGGTGCTCACAAATATCTGAACACACCTCTATTGTCAGGGCGTTAGAGTGCGTGTTCAGATTTTGTGAACACCTTGGCCGCTCCGATATATCTGATGGCGACTGTACTAGGTACAGAAGAATCACTGTCTAACAAAACGCGTCTGTTACGGTCAGGACAGATATGGCCGCTAATAGGTAGCGACAGCGCCACGCGCGGCTTATGGCTATAGCCACCAAAATTGGTGTAGAACGGATGTACTTTTGTAGCTACCTGTGTAAACCGACGAAATCGCGGAGTGAGCCATGCCTGCCTGAAGTCCCAGTTAAGTCTGCCCAAGCTACCTCTGCACCAAATTGGCAAGGGACAGAGCTTGTAATTACAACACAATTAAATTGAAGCAGAGTCAGCTTAGCCATAGAGAAAAAAATACATAGATTGCTCACTCCATACATCAGTTTTAGTACCAAAAAGACTTATTTTCATAGTCGATTCGATATCGAGCATAGAGTAGCGGAATAATCAGTAGTTTATGTAGCATTAGTAGTAGGTACTGTCAAGTGACAATACTTAAGTGTAGCACTGACCGGAAAGTCTTATCCTCCTATAGTACTTATTCAGTTCAATGAAATTTAAATCATATTCGATTGGAACAGAGTTGCTTTTGCTTTGTTTCGTTTAGAAATTGAACAACGCAAAATCAACTCTATTCCCTACATTATAGGTTCAAATTTCTGTGACAAATTTTGCATTTTTAATTTGTATAGCTGGGCCTTAGGAGGTTAAGTTGTTGAGCATTAGAAAACTGATGTATGAGTATGTATAGAGAGCACTCTTGTCTTACTATATTTCTTCATGGCTTAACATCTATTTTCTATAAAATTTCATGTCTCTGTTTGGCCCGATGGTTGACTGGCAGAGAATGCCACTAGGCATTATGTCCGTTATTTGTACATTATTTTTATGTTTTGTGCAATAAAGTTTAAATAAATAAATAAATAAAATTTCGTAGAAGGGAAAGGAATATTGCGTTCTGCATTATCAAAGATTAAAAAGTAACATAAGATAAGAATAAATACTTCTCCAGATCTGTCGGAACAGCTTGTACGTCAAGAAACTGGCAGGCAATAATCAATTGGTACCAAGGGCTTAGTCCGGAGATTGGCATCTGAAGCAGCTTGTTGCTCGATAAGCATTGGAGGGCCACTTCTGTAGACGGAAATTTATTTGTATAATTACATAAATTTTATCGTGCATCAACCTGTTTCCCTACCTAACTACATTGGCCATCCCAGCAATATTTGACGTTCCAGCAAAATATGTAAGAAGATAATAAGAAAAAGTGGGTAGAGTTAGAAAAGTCTGCAGAGATTTTGAGCCCATTACGCAGTGCAAGTGTAGTTTTAAACGTCATACTTCTATGAAATTATGACGTATAAATAACAAGTGCACTGCGTACGTATAAATAACTCTATACTCGTTCTAACTACCCGACTTAAGAAAATAAATTGGGGGTAGTGTGTAGATATCACCAGGGATCTGCGATTCGGTTGCTGGATGTCACAAAATGTGATCGACTAATAAGAGCGACAAAATGCGGTAGACAGCACTTTACCAGACATGCTTGTTTGATCAGTAAGAGTAATGATGACGAAAATTGTTTTGGTATCCAAGAGAACCAAAAGTAACCGCCAAGACTCATCATCTATGTTCATTCCCTCTTCTATCGCCACTATACACATTGAAGTAATACTCTGTAAATAACCAGTATAAGATAGGTACCTACAGATGTACTGCATTAATTGTTTTCCATCGCATTTTGTCGGAAACGTTCGTATTAATCACGCTACTTCAGTCAACCTCAGTAGGTACTTTTTGTACCGAGACTGACTGAAATAGCAAGACACGTTCGTGAAACAAAAAACACCGGGCAAGTGCGAGTCGGACTCGCGCACGAAGGGTTCCGTACCATAATGCAAAAAACGGTAAAAAAGAAAAAAACGGTCACTTATCCAAGTACTGACCCCGCCCGACGTTGCTTAACTTTGGTCAAAAATCTCGTTTGTTGTATGGGAGCCCCACTTAAATCTTTATTTTATTCTGTTTTTAGTATTTGTTGTTATAGAAAATTTCAACAGTCTAGCTATCACGGTTCGTGAGATACAGCCTGTTGACAGACGGACGGACGGACGGACAGCGAAGTCCCGTCGGGTAGTAGGGTCCCGTTTTACCCTTTGGGTGCGGAACCCTAAAAATGATGGAAGATAATAAGTAGGTATGTTCTGCATCTGTATTATAGAATTGTATAAAAAAAAACATTTAAGTATCTGCTGGGTTTTTGTCACCTAAAGATTTACTAAGCAAAAGTTATTACAGTCGATAGGTAGCTACTAAAATTCCCATCTTCTGTTCTGCTTAACTTTCTTTTAAGTAGAAATCTTTTCTACTAGAGTCTGAGCGGAAAGAGGAGAGTCGTAGGATGTATGGGCTACTTTACATTCCAGGACTCTTCTTTTTCCGCACAGATTCTAAAAAACATTTACAATAGGTAGTAGGTATGTAGCAGTGGCGGCACGTCCATAAAAGCCGATTCCCACCGGCTTGCCTGTTTTTGGACTTTTAAGCACAGTTGTAAAGGAAATATGTACCTAAGCCAAATTAGCCCCGGATTGCCTATGGATATGTTTGACGCGCCGCCACTGGTATGTAGATATCTACGGACAGAGTTGCCATACGTCGATTTGTCCGGACATGTCAGGAATTTTGACCCTTTGTCCCGATTGCGGCCGGACTTGGTAAGTGTCAGAATTTTTAGGAATGACCTCATAAAAAAAGCGCGGGGAGGGGGCTACGCACGTTACAAGAAATGTCAGGATTTTTAGGGTGAGGGGGTCATCCATTAATTACGTCACACGTTTAGGGGGAGGGAGGGGGTCAAGAAAATGTGACATATTGTGACATGGGGGAGGGGAGAGACACAAACTTTGTGACGTCACTTTAACTTCATCAGTAACCGAAATTTTTTTTTAATTTTTTATTCGCTGTACATTTAAATAACAAGTTTTTAAAACGATAATCGTTTTTATTCTTTTAATTTTCTTTCCTAAGCAGTTTTGGGTTATAAAATTACTAATATTTATATCGTCAAAAATATTTTGATAAAATATTAATAATACTTAGGTACTTACTTAATTCGATTTGGCGATTTCGTAGAAAAAATGTGACGTCACACTAGGGGGGAGGGGTTTGCCAAATGTGACCAAATGTGACAAGGGGGGGGAGGGGTCAAAAAACCTAGAAATTCGTGTGACGTAATTAATGGATGACCCCTGATGTCAGGAATTTTATCAGGACATTTAATTCTTCCATATGGCGACCCTATCTACGGACTGTTGTTGTTAAGAGCCCTTCAACGTGCACACTAGCGCCACAGGTAAATAATCGTAATTATTTAAATTTAACGAAAGATATTGAAAAAAAGGGGCCGCTACGGACTGTATATTGTGTATTTAAGTAACTTTTGAATACATCAAATCAAAAACGGCCGTTTTAACTTTTGGACGCATAGATTGACCAATCCAGCAACATAAAAAGCGGCCCCCTTTTTTCAATATCTTTCGTTAAATTTAAATAATTACATTAATTACGATTATTTAGCTGTGGCGCTAGTGTGCACGTTGAAGGGCTCTTAAGCAGGAAAATGCTGCTACGAGTACGCGGTACAGGGTAGGTTGTACGCCGTGTAGCAAACCGCTGGAAAAGGGTTAAAAATAAATTGATCTTTACAGAATGAAAAAAATATGGGTACCTACTTACATTTTCAAAGATATTACGCACTAGATTTTTCGTGGAATTTTCTTCGAGAATGTCATCCGGAAATTCAAAGTTGTCGGGTAACTCCAAGCGACAACCGAATATGATATTTATAGCATAAAGCTCAACTGGAGACAATGTGTCGAGGTCCAAACTGGAGTGTTCAATTTAACAATATACAGGCTGTCCATAGAAGTATGGATTAAATCGGATAGGGGTGTAGAGGAGGTCATCCTAAATATTTTCGACTAACATTTACTATTATACAAGTGTTACTAGTTGATATATTATATGACATTTTATTAAGAATTT
This sequence comes from Cydia fagiglandana, assembly GCF_963556715.1. Classification (NCBI taxonomy): domain Eukaryota; kingdom Metazoa; phylum Arthropoda; class Insecta; order Lepidoptera; family Tortricidae; genus Cydia; species Cydia fagiglandana. The sequence continues at coordinate 8,071,007 of NC_085947.1, forward strand.
TGAATTTTTTAACGCTCTGAGAAATACACAAAAACGTACAATGGTTCACATACAATTTAGCCAGCAGTTTGTGTCGAAAACACAAACGTACATTTTAAATGGATACTTTATTTAATTTTTGCTGCAGTTTCGACCTGACAACCGATTTCTAGGTTTTCAAACAGGTACTGTTCAATGAATGGGAACAGAGCAATAACTTTGGTTGTCAATAATTTAAAATTTCATACAAGCTTACTGTAAGTACTTTCCTTTAAACAGGCAAATAACGCTTATCGAAACAATTGTCACATTTGTCACCCTAATTACATATCTATGTGAAGTTACAGTACAGCTCAATCGAATAGGCAGTGGGTCCAATTTAGCTTGCAATAGTTGACCCGAACATACAATAGAAAGTTAAAAAAAAAATCTCGTTAAAAAATATTCTGTTTTCTTCTAAAAGCGTTAAAAGCAAACTTTCTCATAGTACATTATCAAGATAAATGTATAAAAATTCAAAATAAAATGTGAAATCGCACGACTTAGCATAATAGTACATGTGGTAGATAATTCCCAGAATGGCCTTCTCTACATCCCCATTCGATTTGACCATACTTCCAGGGACACCCTGTATAACAGCACTGCACTGTGCTTATTCCAATATCAAAGTCAATGCTTGTAAACCTTGTCCGTAATTGGTTTTCGCACTTGTCTCGTTCTGAGGAACTGCCTGACAGAGTTTTGAGAGCAATCTGACGGAACAATCCATATGGTATCTGTATGAACAAAAAATAATTATAATACAAAAATTATAGTAGAGAGCAGTGGCGGCGCATCTAGATTGTTCGTAGGCAAGCCGTAGCTAAGTTGCCCTTCCTTTTCTTCATAAGTTTAAAGGAGATGGCCCAAGAGCCTGAATATCAGACAAGCCTATGGGAATCGAGTTCTATGGACGCTCCGCCACTGGTAGAGAGTGACTTCTCCATACATTATGGAAAAAAAATTCACACGATTTGATGTAGGTATATTAACCATAGCTATGCCTCTTGGTTTGACTTTTTTAGACAAATTTTAAAATGCTCCTATATTTGATAACAATTGAAACATCGAAAATAATCTAACAAAGGGGCATAGCTGTGGTTAAAATTGTGTCAATAGATTTTTAATAACATTTTTGATATCCAGAGACGAAAATAGGGAAGTACAATTGTCGCGATCGCGCGGGCCGTTTACAGAGCTACTTTTATATCGAAGTTTACCGGACCCTTGGTTTTCGAATTCAAATTTTATTTGTAGGTTATGTACCTAATTAAATTATGATATAGGTAAAAAACTCACCTTTTCAGTTTCCGTTAATGATATTCTTACAATCCTAACACAATTTGGCGTAAGATATATGCATTCTTCCATTAATCGCTTTTTACCTACTCTAAGAGGTCCCTGCGGAAATAGTTATTTGTACAACAAGAGATCAAAGTTTGATATTTCTTCGAGTGCTTATTTTGAGTCCCGTGCAAGCGAAAGATTCTATAATAGATTCACGAGCGTAGCGAGTGAATCTAATTTAGAATCTTGAGCGTAGTAAGGGATTCAAAAGCGCACGAGATGTAAATAACTTTGATCTCGTGTAGTACACAAAATTTTTCACCCTAAGCAGTGAGAACATACTTAGAGGGACAGAGATAATAGAACCCAAGTATATCGAACTTTTTTTTTTTTTTTTTTTTAATTATGGCTTTTACTCCTTGCTAAATTTAGCAAGGTGGATTCTGCCAATGTCGAGGTATAGACTTTTGACTTGTGAGACGAGAATGTTCGGTAAAATTTTGATTTTTGTGGAAGGATAGACGGGAACCTAAAACAAACAAATTATTATGGACATCACAGACAAATACATGACATGACACAATTAACATACAATAGTACCAACATTAGTGAAAAAGAGCGGAAAGCGGATGACAGATTGTTAAGGCAAGCAACATAGCGGATGAAATGGAGGAAAAAACGTAGAAATTGAAATATATAGATAGATAGAAATAATAGTAATAGTAAGACGAGCAGTAAGACTTAAAGTTTTATATTATGCTCCTGTACATACTTAATAAGGATAGAAGTTAGGGGCGGGTTCATTAGAGTGAGAAGTGAGTAAAAATTAATGGGTCGTGGAATATTTGAAGGTAACACATCGTACAAAGAGTAATTGAATCTCGGACAAGAGAAGAAAATGTGATCTACGGTGCCTTCGTCTAACCCACATTCGCACAGTGACGTATCCCGGACCCGTATCTTGGCAAGGAATACAGGTGTACAAACTGGCCCCAAGCGTAAGCGGCAAATTGTAGACGTGACCCATTTAGGGTATGCTCGGAATTTGAAAAACCATGGTTTACGTGGAATATTGGGTTGAATGTGGCCATAGTGTTTTCCTACCTCCAATCTGGTAGAATTCCAGAGATTTTGCCACGTGTTAAACATATCAGTCTGTGCATGGCTTAGAAGGTCAGAGCTGTATATCCTGTCGTGGCCTGGTGAACCCATCTCAATAGCTCTCTTTGCCCATAAGTCTGCAGACTCGTTTCCAGGAATGCCACAATGGCCTGGGATCCATCCGAGTACTATTTTTAATCCCTTTGATTCACATTTTCTTAATAAGGTTTTGATCTGAAGTATCAAGGGGAATTTTGCCTTCATTTTAAACTGGTTGCCCATAATAGCTTGCAGGCAACTCCTGCTATCTGTAAAAATGATCATTTTTGCTATATTGTGAGAGTCAGCGTATGCTACAGCTTCCAAGATGGCAACAGCCTCGCCTGTGAAAATGGATGATTGAGGAGGACATTTAAACATCAAGACAATGTTATATTTTGGAATCACCACTGCTGCTCCAACACAATTTGCAGGATCATTTTTTGATGCGTCAGTAAACACAGGTAAGTAGCCTTCCCATTTTTCTAAAAGTTTTTTAAATTTGCTGTTAGCTCCCGGGTCATTTTTAAATATTCCAAGATCAAAAATAACACTAGGGGTGTAGATTAAAGTTTCAAATTTTGTTTCAAATAAGGGGTTTGTTCCTGATTTATATAATATGGGGTTTATACGGTTTAATTTAGAATAAGAAATAATGATTTTTGGAAACTCCTTATGAATCCAATATGGGTTTTCAGTGACCAATGAAGCAAGAGCCTGCAAGCGTGTAATCAGCAAGTGATTGGAGTTGGAGATAGCTCTTATGAGGAACCTGTCAGCAAGATATTGTCTACGCAGCACCAGAGGAGGCTCCACACATTCTACTTGCATGGCATTTTTTGGGGAAGATCTCATGGCACCAAGTATGATTCTTAAACATTTAGCTTGTATTAAATCTAACTTTTGTAAGGATTCCTTATTACATGGTTCTAATATAAAGGATCCATAGTCCATGTGGCTGCGAATAATTGCATTATAAAGTAGCTTCTGACAATATGGATGAGAACCCCACCAAACTCCTGATAGAGCTCGCAAAATGTTGATCCCTTTTTCACACTTGTCCTGTATGTATTTCAGATGAGGTTTTCCACTCATTTTCCGATCCAGGATGATACCCAGGAATTTGGTTGACTCTTTATTGGGAATGCTTTCTTCACCATAATGAACATCTGCAGTTGGCATGTTCCTTTTGCGACTGAAGGTCACAGCACAGCTCTTGGAGGGTGACAAAGACAGACCATGCTCTTCAAGCCAATCCTTCAGGTAACTCAGGCCCATGTTCAACCTTGCAGACGCCGTATCAACAGATTTTGCGGAAGTGTAGAGGATTAGATCATCTGCATACTGTAGAATGTTACAAAAGGGAAGCACAGATTGCTCTAAATCATATGTATATATGCTGTAAAGAATTGGACTGAGAACAGATCCTTGAGGAAGGCCCTGCCACAGTGTACGAGGAGAAAGATAAGAGCTGCCATCACGGATTTTGATGGTTCTTCCTATGAATAGATTGGAGACAATTTGTACAATCTTCACGGCAATGCTCAGATGTAGCATTTTTGCTCTGAGCACCGGAAGAAGGACATTGTCATAAGCTGCCGAAATATCAAGAAAACATCCTAGTAGGTCCTCATTGTTGGAAAGCGACAGTCTGATATCCGTGGTTAGTATGTTTAAGCTGTCCATAGTGCTCCTACCTTTTCGAAACCCGAATTGGGTGTTTGCTAACATTCCCCTGCTCTCGACGTACCACTCCAGCCTATTCTTTACTAGGTGCTCAAGTATCTTGCCCATCGTAGTGGAGAGCGCAATCGGTCGGTACGAGCTGGCCTCTTGGGGATTTTTAGTTGGTTTCAATATTGGGATGACAATTTGAGTTTTCCAATCTTCCGGGATATCTCCTGAGTCAAACACGTGATTTAGAATGCCAAGAAAGTATTCCTGTGAGAATGAGCTCAGTTCAGTTATAAAACAGTAAGGAATACCATCTTCTCCCGGTGAAGTGTTGCGCAGTCCATCCAAAGCTATTTTGAGCTCCGCAACCGAAAATGGTTCGTCAAAGGTGGTTGATGGAGGAGGGAGTGGTGGTGACACTACACAAGATAATTCTGGGGCAGTTGGGGGTGCCAGTTTGTCAGCAAAGTCCAAAAGCCAAGATGACCTGTCAGAAGAACATATGATATCCGGTTTAAAGGACCCTCTGAACCGCCTTATATTTTTCCACACAACTGATGGGGGAGTTCTAGGGGACAAACTCTCACAGAACCCTTTCCAACCCTTTTTCTTAGTTTTGGACAATAAGCGTTTAGTGCGGGCCGAGGTTTTCCTGAAATTGATGAAGTCCTCTATGTCACCAGATTCATTAAATTTATGTTCAGCTTCATCTCTCTCTTTCACGGCAGCTGTGCAGTCAGCATTCCACCATGGAGGTGAAAGGATTTTATCCTTTTTGTTTTTTTTCCGGGGGATAAACTTATCAGCTGCTTCTAAAAGTAAATTTTTGAATTTTGAGTAATTTTCCCTATTGTCATTTAAGGTAGAGTCCCATTCTTTAATTTTTGTTTCGACATAAAGTGAAAATTTCGACAAGTCAGCTGATTGTATTCTGTATTTCAAAAGCGGTTCAGGAGACGGGGATGGAAGAACAGATGAGGGCTTGGATATAATAATGGGAAAGTGATCGCTGCCATAGGACTGACGAAGCACAGTCCAAGATAACAATGAGGCCAAATTAGGGGAGCAAGCTGACAAGTCGGGAACGGACTGTGGGTTCTGGCCAGGATAGACTCGATGTGTGGGCGATCCGTCGTTTATAATGCAAACGTTGATTTCATCGAAGATTTCTAACAAGAGTGACGAAAACCCATCTGAATGGTATGATCCCCACGAAATGTTGTGTGAATTAAAATCGCCTAAAACTATATGAGGAGGAGGGACAGAGTTTAGGATAGAAGATAATTCAGGAATAAGGTCAAGGTCAGGGTGAGGTATATATATTGAAATGAAATTAATGCCCATAACCTTAGCGGCTACGGCATTAATTTCATTTCCATGAGGAGGGAGGGGAATTTGAGAGAAGGGGTAGGATTGCTTGATCAACAAAGCGCATCCCGCACGTCCATCGATGCGGTCATCTCGAAGGCATGAGAAGCCCGGGAGTCTAAACTGAGACCCGGGCCTCAGCCACGTCTCCGAGACGGCCGCGACAGACACAGAATGTTCGTTGATCAGCTGGATGAGATCTGGTTTTTTAGGAATAATACTCCGGCTATTCCATTGAAGAAATGTGGCCTGGCGGTCCATGGTGGTGAGGGAAGGAAAGTTTTTCTACTAGGGTCAACATTAAAGGTGCAACGTCGTTCGGTAATATATCACTCCATTTTGCGATGATATTAGTTAACAGTTTAAGGAGGAGCTCCATGAGGTCCTCATTAGGAGTTTCTCTGGTGTATGAGTTATTGAGGGCTTGTCCGTTGGGGATTTGGGATGGAGGGGGTCGGACTATATTGTTATGGGCTTGTTGGTCATAACCTGGGGATAAGGAAGGTCTTGATCGAGGTGACAAAAATACTGTCTTGCGGTGAGAGGTTCTGGGAGGGGTAGAAGATAAATCTGTTAAGTCAACGGGAGATTGTGATGGGGGGGAAAATTCTCTGGGGCCAAACATTATATTTGCAACGTCCGCATAGGGTCTACGAGTTACAACTGGGACTTGTGTGGATGCTTCAGCATATGAAATATTTCTTTCAGACATTATCAGTTTGATGGACTTTTGTCGGTGATGTTCTGGGCAGTTTCTGTCAGTGGCATAGTGTCGGGCAGTGCAAAAAATACAGGATATGTGTTCGGGAGCTACATTACACCCATCACCCGGGTGCTTCTGGGCACATTTGTAGCAGCGGGCATCTGAGCGACATTGAGTCTGGATGTGTCCAAATCTAAGGCATTTTCGGCATTGAATTGTTGGCAGTAGGTATACCTCCACCACTAGAGAGGTATAATAAGCAAATATTCTAGATGGCAAAGTTTGACCTTCAAAAGTAACTACTACAGTCTGGGTTGGAACCCAGGATGGAGAGCCATCCTCCTTGGTCACTTTCCTTTGTAGTCGACGCGCTTTCAAAATCCTACCTTTACCTTCTATTAAATTTGTACCCTTAACAAAATCAATCATGGACCAATCTGTTGGAACTCCTCGAACTAGACCCATACGAGATATGTTGTACGTTGGTATGTTTGCTGATAGCTTGTGTTTATCTAGCATGGGGTTTTTTAAGATAGAGTTGGCATCAACGGCTTTATTGAATGTAACTGACACTCTATTGCGACCTACAGATTTTATCCCGTCCTTCTTAATATTTGTGACATTTGCCTGTGTTAAGAGCATACCTACGTAGATGGCTTTCAATGTTGACCTGGAGTCAGTAGAAGATTCCTTTGAGATGTGTACCACAAATGGGCCATCGTCGTCTGCATTGTATCCTCGACCTTCTGTGTCAAGATCCGGGTGTTTGTACAAAAGTGGGTTAGCATTCTCATCGATTTGTTTATCTACGTGGGGGTTGGTGACATCCTCATTTACTATTGTTACCTGTTCCGAGATCTCTTTGTGGACGTCGGTTGTAATTTTTTTAAGAGCCGGTTCTTGTGGACTACTGACCGGTGATAAGTCTAATGTTTGCAAGTTTCTTTTTCTAGAATTATTTTCAATGTCCATACCAACCATAACATTAGAGTTACCATCGGTCTCGTCAGGCGGCTTTTCCTTCTCATTCCCCTCCATTGGCCCTAAGGCCAAAAAGGCCTTACCCTAGCTTTGTATCCGAACAAATGTATTAATAACCTAACTTATGTAAATAAACCTCAACCAAGTTAATAAATAAGGATGAAATTTATAAAGGATGTTATTTATAAAGGAAAATAACCTAAAAATGAACAGACTCACACGGCGCTTCTGTCAAAAGTCCCAAGAACTTCGATCGAACTTGTATTAGACCCCGCATGTTGAAATGACATTTGACTATAAAGGTCACTTTAATGACATTTTGTCTCACTCAGTGAGCAAAATGCGATTTTGCTCACTCATTTTGTCTCATTCAGTGAGCAAAATGCGATTTTGCTCACTGAGTGAGACAAAATGACTCAGTGAGCAAAATCGCATTTTGCTCACTGTTTTTAAGAAGCAAAGTACCCTTGTTCGACCTGCTGAGGTGAAAAAAGCATTTTTTCTCTTAATAGAGATGATGTATAGGTACTCGTAGGTACTCAAAAAAAATCGTGCCCTCTTGTTTGTATGCTGAAATTGATGACGGTATCCTACGGTACGTCGTATGCTCAATACGTCATAATTATATTCTGTGGTCACTAAATTGGTACTAATGTATCAACATCGAACAACGTGAGTTAAAGGTGTAGTGCATAATTGTTTTCCATCGTATTTATTCGGACACGTTCGTATTTGTCATGCTACTTCAGTCAACCTCAGTACTTTTTGCACCAAGACTGACTGAAATAGGCAGACACGTTCCTAAGTACGTTTCCGTGAAAATACGATGGAAAATAATTATGCTCTACATATGTACCGCATATATGTACATACATATAATGTAACGAAGTTGTACAGCATATATACCATTTACATTAGCTGTCGAACTAGAACCACTCATTTTTCTTAAATATTTCACACCTAATAAATATTACGAAAAATTAGTTTCGCACACTATACCTACTCTACAATTTTGACTACAAATTTTATATTAACTTATTTTCATATTAATGACTTCAATTATACGAACAAATTTTAAATACCCAACAATTTGGGTAGATACGGGTAAATATCGGGTAGATTGGGTAGTTTTGGGTATTTACCCGCCGGCGCCCATCTCTACTACAAAACTGCCGTGAGACTCGAACATTTAAAAAATACGCGACTCGCTCGATTACTAGACGCGCGCTGCAATATCTTCAAAAACGAATCGAAATATATCGAGCGTTGATCAATTTTATTTTGACTGTGTGAGTAACCCTTTTTATATATTTTTACAACTATGCAACTCTCTACAAATCAGAGAAATAACAATTAGTACTTACAATGAACACTACCCCGTAGATAAGATCCTGTTGTTTTTCAACCGGCTCATGTTGTTGTTCCATGGCCTTCTGCAACGCCAGTATGAAGGCTCGCAACTCCTCCTCTCTGCCTAGGACAGGCTGGCGTATGCCGCTTGGCTTTTCAGGCCATCTGCGTGAACATTCACAGGCAAATAAACCTCCGTCACAGAATTAATAATAGCACTAGGTATAGAAGGCTCACTCTCTAACAAAACGCGTCTGTCACGATCAGCACAGATATGGCCGCTAGGTGGCGACAGCGCCACGCTCGGCTTATGGCAAACCCCAAAATTGGGGTCGAATGGATGTACTTTTAGCTACCTGTAGCAAAGCGACGAAATCGCGGAGTGAGCCACGCCTGCCTCCGTGCGACAGGCGCATAGGTACTTAAATAATGCCGGGGCCACACTATAGCAGGAAACGCCGTTGATTAGCGCGATAAAGGCTCCGTCACACAGGCGCATTTTCCGGGCGGGGCCAGGCGTCGTCCCTTGGAGTGGCCGGCGCTGGCCCATCGTGTAGAGGAGCCATAAAATGAAATATGAATGACATGCATGAGACTTTAAGATATGATATACCTGTAATGTATCGATTTACTGACCCATATTTGTTGAACTCATAAACTGGTCCAGGCCTCTTAATGCCTTTCATTGGGATGAATTCCATCAACCTAAAAAAATCGTGATCCATTTTGCTTCTTAAAAATGTTTCCTTGTCACAGACTAATTTGTTGCGATAGGCTGTCATTAATCGTGCTGCCTGGAAAATTTAGTTAACGATATAATTAAGACCGAAAATAGCCATACGATAGTTCGGTACGGATCTATATCTGAATCCCTAAAGTTTTTTCTCCTATCTTTGCATTCCCTAATATTGTTTGTCATAATGATCAGTTGTCCTAAAACTCGTATACCCTAATTTTGGTTTCCCTTTTATCGACTGGCCGATTTTTTTTGGTCCTAATATGTTTTTCCCTAATGGCACTTTCCATATTGGGTATTTATCCTAATGTTATGTAGCATAATTCTTTTTTGCCTAATTATTGTTAGGCCTAAAAATTATATGTCCTAACCATCATGTTACCTAATTTTACTTAGCCTATCGTTTCTTGACCTAATACTCGTACATATGTCCTAATTTAAATTTCCCTCCTAACCTAACCAATGGCAGCATTTCATTTTTGCGAGGATCGCAGTTCTAACCTAATCTAACCCACTTTTGTGACAGCAGTTCGTTTTTTCGAGGGTCACAGTTCTAACCTAACCTAACCCACTTTGGTGGCAGCAGTTCGTTTTTTTGAGGGTCACAGTTCTAACCTAACCTAACCCACTTTTGTGGCAGCAGTTCGTTTTTTCGAGGGTCACAGTTCTAACCTAACCTAACCCACTTTTGTGGCAGCAGTTCGTTTTTTTGAGGGTCACAGTTCTAACCTAACCTAACCCACTTTTGTGGCAGCAGTTCGTTTTTTCGAGGGTCACAGTTCTAACCTAACCTAACACACTTTTGTGGCAGCAGTTCGTTTTTTTGAGGGTCACAGTTCTAACCTAACCTAACCCACTTTTGTGGCAGCAGTTCGTTTTTCGAGGGTCACAGTTCTAACCTAACCCACTTTTGTGGCAACAGTTCGTTACCATTCATTATGGAAAGTAATTGTTATAATAATTGATCAATAGGAAAAGTAACTGTTATGATAATAGATCATTAGGGCAATAGCCATTAGGTCAAAATAGTTAGAGCATGTTATTTTATGCCAAACATTGTTAGGGATTTCGAAAATATGGTAAAATACTTTAGGGATCTTGATAGTTATGGTATAAATGCTTAGGTCAAATGATTCTTAGGCTAACCATTACATTATGGAAAGTAATCGTTATGACAATTGATCGTTAGGGCATGTGCCCATTAGGACAAACCAGTTAGAGCAAGTGACTTTAGGACAAACGTTGTTAGGGATTCAGAATGACACCCGTTCGGTACACCTACAATACCTATAGTCCGACCGCTTAACTAACTCCTCGCCTGCGCGGTACGGGGGAGGACGACTAAGGGTGGCGGGGAAGGTGCGGGCGGCAGGCGTACGACGCCCGCACCATCCCCACCTCCCTCCTTAGTCGTCCCGCCCCACCTATGCCGTCACGTAAGGAGTCTAAACTCTCTCTCTGTCTGTTAGTTCTGTTACTTACATCTTCACGCTCCAACCGCTGAGCCAATTTAGACGAAATTTGGTAAGTATGGAGATTGTTTTAGGTCCAGGGAAGGACATAGGATTAAAGTGTTAAACTCAATCATCATCATAATTCCTCGCAGACAAAGTCGCGGGTAGAAGCTAATATATTTTGTATGGCGCTAGAAGGCACTGAAGAGATCACTATCACGCTTATAAAAAGTAGGTAGAGTCGGATCAAGCTTTTACACAGTGTGAAAGTCCCATCTAAATGTCCAGTTCCTAAGTAGATAAGTCTGACTAAATGGCACATTGTGACTTCAAAATCAGTGCAAAGTTTAGTTTAGAGTTTAGCGTAGTCGGACTCAAAGCTTAAATGCCTGTTGTAAAACTTAACTGCAAATTAAACAAAACAATAGTGTTGTACAATTGTTATCACGAGGTTATTAATTGTTTTTACCTTATTTGCTGCTGTTCCTATAACTGTGTATTCTCGCCGGAGAACATGGCCAACCACACCGCAGTATGTTGTTCCTACAAACCAAGAATTGTTCCCAGAGGGCCTACCGCGAACCGCGTTCGACGTGTTGCCTCTCTGTCGCACTTGTGAATTCGTACGTAAGTGTGACAGGAAGGTAACACGTCGAACGTGGTTCGCGGTAGGCCCTCAGACACAATTCCCATCACCTGTTTCCACCAAGTTGTTCCCCAGTGGTAACAGAAAAGTGTCGGGTAAGTGGCGCTATTTTTTAACACTTCTGAGAAAGCTCAGAAGCCGATATTTAGCATGATACTATTTGATAACTTAACTTTAAATTCAACGGTATATTTATAAGACAGATTTCTGCAGGTTATTAAAGGTAGCTGCCATGCACGTCACATCCCCGAAAAAGTAGACCTTTTTGTGGAATGCCCCAGCGGATAAAAAAAACCTAGGTGTTACGGTAACAACTTGGTGGTAACGGGTGGAAGTGGAAGTAATCCAAATTGAGGGATCTAGATCATTTAGGTAGGTAACTATTATGACCAAGATGGTCATTATCCATGGGAGAAATGACTCCGGCCTCGACTACCTAATAGCTCTCCTCTACACGATGGGCCAACGCCGGCCACTCCAAGGGACGCATTTATTCGTTAGAGGGAGCAAGTGATATTGATATCTCATTCTACCGCGTGGCTGCGTCCCTTGGAGTGGCCGGCGTTGGCCCATCGTGTAGAAAAGCCATAAAACCCGTTATTGCATGGGCCAACCTTGGTAAGCCGTCAACAGAAAAATAAAAATCTAATACATTCTCACCAGACGAAATCCCTATTGAGACTGATATAATATTAGGGTCGATCAGCCTCTCCTTCAAGGCTTGAGCGCAGAGCAGGCTCTTTTGGGCCTCGTCACCGTGGGACATCCCTCGGAGGCCGAAAACGAGTAGAAACATCAGGTCTTTATCGAACAAGGACACTTTATTTAAGAGGCCGCCTGCTGCTGACGATGTGCTGAAATAATGGATCACATGATGGTAGATGGTAGCTAATAGCTCGGTGATACCGAGTGCCCACACCGACAAATCACAGTTCTCGATAGAATGCAGATCCCGCTATTCTTCGCTATATTACGCTCTGATTTATGAAAATAAACGCAAAAAAAAAAGAAAAAGGCACCAACTTAAAGTTCGGCGTTAATAAGCGTGTAGCACTGTGTACCTATTACCTACGGAATTGTATTCACATGGCGTAAATTATCTTAAGATGAACGATTATGGTGAGTTAAAGTTCATTTAAGGAACTATAGTTAGGTAGGTGTATCATATCATAAAGCATGCCTATTATGACCAGGCGGTCTAGCATAAGATGCGTTCTTGCGCGCGAGTCCATACTTGAAATCGCGCTTGATGTAGGTGTGGAGTCGCGCGCGAGAACGGAACTCATGCTAGACCGGCAGTTATGATTAACCGTGATTTGAACGGATATACTCAACCAACCTATAAACGCATTTATACGCAGTATCGACAATTTCGACAAGCTTTTCATCAGTCACAGTTTTGGTCACAATGTTCAAGAAGATCACGACCACTCGGCGTATCTCCGTCAGGAATTCCATGGGCTCATCATTCTCCACGGCCCAAACCACGGGCTGCACCATGAACTTGCGGAGCGTATGCCACCATAGGCTACGTAACGCTGATACTATAACTGGCCGAACTGAAATTTCATAAATATAGCCGTGAAACAAGTTTGTCAATAGCAACAGGTACGAACACATTTTCTATAGAACGATAAATTATACTACGCGTCTACATTTTCTAAATTTGCCGTTTTTTTCTACTGACAGAAATGGCTTGACAGACTATATGTGACGTTTCACGGCAAAAGGTACCTTATGGCGGCTGGCGCTTACGTTGGATAGCGCCGCAATAATATTGGAGCGGCGTTAATAATAGCGTAAGCGCCAACCGCCATAAGGTACCTTTTCCCGTAGGACGTCACATATATCAAAATTTTATTGTTCGTAGAAGAGTTCTAAAGTCTAAAAAATGTTCCCATACTTGGACAGCTGAAGTAAATGGCGTTACATTGCGCAATATTTTTCACTGTATTGCAAACCGTAAAATTTTGATAACCAGACTAGTTTCTGCATACTGTACGAAACGTTAATAACGCCATCTACACCAGCTGTCAAATTCGGAGAGCTATCATTTCTTAGACTTCACAATTTTAGTTTTATAACTCTGTCTTTGTCTGTTGAGCTGTGGCCTCTACCTAATGGCTCCTCTACACGATGGGCCAGCGCCGGCCACCCCAAGGGACGCATTTATGCGTTAGAGGGAGTAAGTGATAATATTACTATCTCATTCTTCCGCATGGCTGCGTCCCTTGGAGTGGCCGGCGCTGGCCCATCGTGTATAGGAGCCATAAGGGTGGTGTTCCGCCTGTCGCCTGTCCAATGTGTGTTTGCGTCTCACATTTTGCTTAGTGAGAGGGTGAGACGCAATGCACACTGGAATTGGACCAAGAAATTAGACAGGTGGAATACCAACCTAAGTGGCGCCATCTACAATGTAAGGTCCGATTTTGGGTCCTATTAATGATAGTTTAGTACCTACTTACAGTCAGCAGCAGTAGTTAAAAATTGTTAAGCTAGTAGTTTCAAGTTAACTGTGTTCTAGGTATATGGGTATAAATATGTTGCTGTGTCCTTACAGGGCGTCACTTAAACTAACCCAATAATATGTACCACCTTTATAACTGGTTTGTGATATGCAATAGATGGTTCTATTCTATTCTATTCTAGGAAAATCTTACGTGCAAATTTTTTGTAGTATTGCTCCAGGTCGCCAGCTACGTCTATAGCTGGTATAAGCAGTTCGTTGTCTAAAAACAATGGATTACCAGATATTATTAATATAATGTATACAGGGTGATTCAGGAGACATGAGCAGGACTAACACTGCGCATTTCTTAAATTATAAGCAACTGTTTCGTATCAGTATTAGTGAGGTTAACGTTAATTTTCTAGGCGTGTTGAAAAAAAAAGTTATTAATTTATTTACGACATGCATGGTTACCCTACAATTAGAATACTAAACTACCGATATTCTGTGTCAATTGAATGTCATCACAAGGTCATCACGGTCTGGTTACTTTTGAAAACTCGTATCTCACTCAAGTTTGACAGTTTATTTTCTTCGTAATCATAATGCTGTCATTACGGTTAAAGAGGTTTTACGTTTATTAATTAGGGCTTGTAGGGTGACCATGATTGTACAGAATTGAATTTGCCCTCGCCAAAAAGATAAAAAATAGGAAAACGTGTGGTTGTTTCACCTAAATACGACGGTGATCGATCAATTATCAGTTACTGAGTGTGCAGGATTAGTCCTGCTCACGTCTCATGAATCACCCTGTATATGTAGGTATGTATATGGAGATATAAAACGCAATCATATATATATATACAACCGTTACCGTTAATAAAAGAGGGCTTGAATCTCTTCCATGGACCTGCGGTTTGTAGCACCTACAAAATAAATGGTGTCAGTAGGAATAATAATAATTCAACCTATATCTCGCTGCTGGGCACTTCAGGCCTCCTCTCATGCGCGAGAGGGCTTGGTCTATATATAGTACCCCTAGCCCAATGCGGATTAGGGACTTCACATACACCTTTTGAATTTCTTCGCAGATGTACTTATGCAGGTTTCCTCACGGATCTTTTCCTTCACCGCAAAGGTAGTCGTAAATACCAAATGATATTTCGTACGTAAGTTCCGAAAAACTCATTGGTTCGAGCCAGGATTTGAACCCGCGACCTCCGGATTGAAAGTTGGACGTCATATCCACTTGGCCAGCACCGCGCTTTTCGTAGGAAATATTGCACAAAACTCTGACCGACTACTTCATCATCATCATCATCAGTCGTTCCCTCAATGCTGAGGATCGTGACATCATGTCCTAATGTTGCTGACCAGTCTCTTCCATAGGCTTCTGTCACCCGCCATATGTACCCCCATGCCATCCATGCCGCCATGTGTGACCGACTACTTATTTCGATTTTTATAAGTTCGCGGTTACAGCCTTGAATACCAACAATACTTCACCCTCGTATGAGTTCCATCTCCAAACGACTCCGAGATATATTCCGCCTCGTTGGCATGCCTCCACGCACTGGGCGATGCGATCACGTCACCGGCGACGGCAAGGTTCTCCGCCACCTTCAATATTCAGTAGATATTTATATTTAAAGCCTTCATACTAGTTCATACGTAAATATTAGGTACTCGTTCAGTCACCACATGGGATTATTATGCCATTTAGGGTTCTTGCTAAATTGGAAATTCTATATGGGACTCTATATGGCGCAACAATCCCGGAGCGTAATGCTGATGACCTAAGCAGGTAGGTACACCTACATTAAGAATAACGATTACTTAACTCTGTAACGGCACTTTAATATTTAAAAACACACATTTCTTAACAAGTACCTAATACAATCCTTTAACCCTTTACCAATTAACTACACAACACTACAAACATGTGTTCTTTTTTCGAACAGTAAGACTGAATTAATCAGCTGGTAACGGGTTAAGTAACTTAATACGTAGGTTAGGTAGGCTAACCTAACCTAACCTAACGTAAAATCAGTATTGCTATATTTCCACGTGGCAAAGTTTCGGAAGCTTATATGAAGCTTTTTCTAGAGGAATCGAAGTTTTCCATGTCCAAAAAGAAAGTTTTCTTTAGTTGCTATGAAATTTTCCTGAAATTTCCGAGAACCTTTCCAACTTTCAGGCAACTGTTAGTTCCATACATGGTGGGTCATTAATTATTTTAAATAGTCAGTTAAAATCTAAGGAACGTAAGGACATTGTATCCATGTCTGTTGAACGGACTATAGAACTAAGTGCAGTAGAATTGGAGCAATTTATTGTTGTCTGTGTGTATAGGCCGCCATTAAGTAATTTTGAAATATTTGAAAGAACAATGGAATCTGTCCTACTTAAACTATCACCTTCTAGTAAGAAATTACTTATATGCGGCGACTTTAATATAAATATTTTGGAACATTCAACAATGTCTTGTAGATTGTTGAATCTTTTCAAATCGTTTAATCTCAACCACATGTTTATGGAGCCTACTAGAGTGACTGCTACTAGTGCCACCTGTATAGATAATATTTTCAGTGATATTTTTCCTATTACTAAAAAAGTTATCAG
Source organism: Cydia fagiglandana (assembly GCF_963556715.1). Taxonomy (NCBI): domain Eukaryota; kingdom Metazoa; phylum Arthropoda; class Insecta; order Lepidoptera; family Tortricidae; genus Cydia; species Cydia fagiglandana. The sequence continues at coordinate 8,087,435 of NC_085947.1, forward strand.
CAATTTAGAATCAGACCACTTAGGCCAATTAATGGTATTTGAGGCCTTAAGGAAAAATACATTGAGAAAACAAATTACTTTTGTACCAGTAACCTCGGACCGCGTGGAAAGAATGAAGCAAAGTCTAGTTCAGGCGCTACCCTTTTTGTCTTCCGATATGAGTCCTAATAGTATGTATAATTCATTCTTTCACACTTTTATGGAACATTATAACGCGATATTTACTTCAAAATCGGTCGTAGTTAGTGGTGCATCTGTTTTTAGTGAGTGGGCTACTGCGGACTTACATCAACGGAGACGTGAACTGTATGCTTTGTATGAGGAACGGCGGTTTAATACGAGTGATGAATTTAAAGAACATGTCAAGGAATATTCGAAGAAGTTTAAAATAGATTGTCATATAGCTAAGCGGAATTATCTAAGTCAGAAAATTAAAAATAGTCCGGACATTATTAAAGCAACTTGGAAAGTTATTAATGTGGAGACTGGTCGCTCGAAACACACAATGAAAGAACTGAAACTAAATATTGATAACAAAATTATAGATTCCAATTTAGAAGTAGCTACTGAATTTGAAAAATTTTTCACCGAGGTACCAGTATCCACAACTAAGGATTTAAATTCATCACCCTCATCTGCTGTTACATTATTAAAAGATAACGCTCCAGAGTGTTGTAGAGACCTTCATTTTGAACATGTTTGTACCTCAGATGTAATAAAGGCGTTTAAATCAATTCATGTCAAAAAAACGAATGACCTCTGGGGAGTCTCTGTCCATGCTGTCAAATCCTTAGTAGAAATTGTAGCGCCTGACTTGGTAGTTATATTTAACAACAGTGTCGATTGCGGCGAGTTTCCTGATTTAATGAAACATAGTAAAATAACTCCTTTGTTTAAATCTGGTAGCAGCTCTGACCCCACTAACTTTAGACCGATATCTGTGCTACCAACATTCAGCAAGATTTTTGAAAAATTAGTTCTTTCACAATTAGTACGACATTTTAACGGCAATAATTTAATGCATAATAAGCAGTTTGGTTTCACACGGGGTCGCTCAACAACCGATGCTGGTGTTGAGCTAATTAAGCATATTTTCGATGCCTGGGAGGAGTCACGAGATGCTTTAGGTGTCTTCTGTGATTTGTCTAAGGCGTTCGACTGCGTTTGTCATGAAACATTGATCAGGAAACTACACTATTATGGAGTTAGAGGATCGGCACTGAATTTACTTAAGTCCTACTTAAATGGTAGAATACAAAGGGTCGATGTGAGTGGACAGCGATCACCGGGGTCATTGGTCTCTATGGGTGTACCACAGGGGTCAATATTGGGGCCTTTCCTGTTCCTTATCTACATAAATGACTTGCCATTCCTTGTAAAGACCCACCATGACATAGTATTGTTTGCAGACGACACCTCACTTATTTTCAAAGTCAAACGACAGCAACAAGCGTACAATGATGTAAACGATGCTATTTCAAAGGTAGTAAATTGGTTCAATGTTAATAATTTATTGTTAAATGAGAAAAAGACTAAATGTATTCAGTTTGTCACTAGTAGTAACGTAAGGCATGTGCAAACAAGTGTCATTGTGAAGGATGAGGAATTGGAATTAGTTGATAGTACAGTTTTTCTTGGTATAACTTTAGATTCTAAACTTCAGTGGGGTCCCCATATTGCTACTCTTTCGAGTAGACTGAGTTCTGCAGCTTTTGCAGTGAGCAAAATCCGTCAGTTAACTGATGTGAAAACAGCTCGATTAGTATATTTTAGTTACTTCCATAGCATTATGGCATATGGTATTTTACTGTGGGGCGGTGCTTCAGAGATAAATACCATTTTTGTTCTGCAGAAGCGGGCTATTCGAGCAATATATAAATTGAACCATAGAGACTCACTTAGAGATAAATTCAAGGAAATTGACACAATGACAGTGCACTGTCAATATATTTATGAGAATATTCTGTATGTACATAAAAATATTGTTAATTTTAGGAAAAATTGTGACATTCATAATATTAATACTAGAAATAAACATAAGCTCGCAGTGCCCTTCACACGGCTCCATAAAATTAAAAAATCATTCATGGGTAATTGTGTAAGATTTTATAATAAACTTCCAAACCATATTACTGAATTATCAATTAATAAATTTCAAAATTATGTAAAGCGTAAACTTATTTCTAAAGCTTATTATACCACACAAGACTACATGAGTGATAAAACAACGTGGGATTAATGGTGACTCGAAATAGATAATTCAATGTATGTACTTCTTTGTTAAGTTTTATTGACATTTGTTATTGACATTTAGATTTTATTCTAGAAACATTCTAGACTAGTATTTTTTATACAATTTTTTTTTATGTTTGACGATCTTTTTGTGAAATTCTTAGTATTAAATTTGATCTGTATAATAATCCAATATTACTATGGAATAATATTAACTTCAATAAATTGCTCTGATAATTAGCTTAAGATAATATATTATTATGTAAAACGTTCATAAGTGCTTGTTACTAGGCCTACATGAATAAAGTATTTTTGACTTTGACTTTGACTTTGACTTTGTCTGCAACTTGCACATCTGTAACCTTTATGATAGACAGTAGGTAATGTTTTAATTTAAATACCTTGATGTCCCACACCGGCTGACCCAGGACCACGTAATGGGAATGCGCGGCATCGCCGATGAGCGCGAAGTGTGACACGCCGCAGGATATCGCTACCTTCACTGCGAAGAAACATGCAGCGTTGAAAGACTTGCCCTAGCCAAGCGTGGCTCACTCCGAGATTTCGTCGCTTTGCTACAGGTAGCTAAAAGTACATCCGTCCCACCCCAATTTTGGGGAAAGCCCTAAGCCGAGCGTAGCGCTGTCGCCACCTAGCGGCCATATCTGTGCTGATGGTAACAGACGCATTTTGTTAGAGAGTGAGTCTTCTGTACTTAGTACTATTATTTATTCTGTGCCCTATAGCCAAGATGACAATCGTACATTGACAAACGCCAACCAAACAGAAATGTATCTGGTTGACATATGCTACGAAAAGTCACGAATTATTTAAGTTTCATTAGCGTTTTAACGACAAACCACAGTACCTACCTTCGGTAGGTACCATCGCCCACATTGTTGACTGTACATCTGTGGACCTTATGCCTTTTGTAATAAGGTCACCCGATGTACAGTTAGAACTGTTAGAAGTGTTGCTGTTTGTATACCTACTATGAAATGTGTCTGCGCCCGATTACCACATTCACTGCCCCCGACTAGACAATGTCATGTGCGCCGCGCCGCCGCGCCGCCGCCGCCGACGACTTTTCCACGCCGCCGCCGCCGATAAATTTGTCCGGCGTATAATCGGCGTGGAATTTTTTTATACCTAACGTATCTTATTGCAGGTTGCATAGCAAAGAATATAATACTCACTAGGAGAAGAACGGTAACTCCATACAAAAAAATGTCCCCAACCGTTTATACGTTTATACTAGTGGCGCCGTCTTTGTGTACCAATGGAACTAAAGTTGACAACCGGTTTAGCCTGGCGGGTATTGGTAGGTAGTAATTCTGTTGATATACATTTTTGTTATCTTCATATCACGAAATATATGCAAGATGCAAATATTACCCCTTGTTTGTGGTATTATCAATTGATTTAAATAAAAGGCATGTTTATGTTTATAACATTATATATATTATCTATTAAAAAATGTTTTACATATAAAAATATACACTGAAAACTGGCAACTGGCAACTTAATAAAAAAATTGACATTAATAAAGCGCATTCACAAAGTTTTCAGTACCTTTTATACGAATAACATTAGGCATGCCTACCTATTACACTTTACACACAGATACACTACACTTTACACACGGCATTTTACACAGATTTCCAACTTGTATTCATACATTTCTTCACGGTTAATTAATACGCTTTCCAGATGCGTTATGACTCGGTTCCTTCTGAACCCACTAAAGTTGTAAATTTCACTCTGGCTGCTTCAACAGCCGTTGCTCCGCATTTAGCACATTTTCTATGTGCATTGCTGTAATCCATGTAGGTACAGACTTACAGTCTTAAGTGGTACGTAGCGGTACACGTTGTATGTATTATTTAAAGAGTTAATAAATAAAATTTTCGTTATGAACTTTAACCACAGCAGTTGGACAGAGTCATTGACAAATATATTTTTTATTATGGTGGGTAGACGTACCTACCCTCCATATATTTTATGAACATTGATAAAGACAGTTGGAAGAAAATATTCATTATAAAACTTAATCGCATGTAATTAAGTTTTAAGCGTTTTAAGTCCCGTTTATGATTAATATTGTATAAAATTCGTGATAATTTAAATCAGAGTTGGGAGCAATGTTGCTGTAGAAAAATGTTTTTATTTTTATTACTCGCAACTTTTTCCCGGAGGCCAACGCACACATAGAAGCTTAAGGCGCACATATGCGCAATTATTTGGGGACATCACTTTCTTAGGAAGTGAACAGGCCTTGTTGCATAGTGAGTAGATAGTGTCAGAAGTATAATTTAAAGATCCTTATGCTTTTTCGCTTATTATTTGCCAGTGAAACCAATTAGCATCACTTTTGTGGGTGCTGTGATAACGAATTAGCGTTAATTTAAACAAGGCCTAGGTTCTGGATCACAGGTTATTATTTTATATATTATCACATAGCTTTTTTATAGAACGATTTTGTTTTACTGTAGTAAGCATCTCACCAAGGGTCATCATTAAGCTACAATACAATACAAATACTCTTTATTGTGCACCTCATTACATACCAACCAACATAAGCTACCAACAAAGAAAACAAAGTAAACCTTAATATTACATGAAACTCTTTTATGAAATACCTACAATATACGAGTATTATCTCACGCAACTCTTGAATTTTCCGTTAGAGGCGTCGTCTATTAAATTTTTGGGTAGTCGCTCACAGTCTGAAGACACGCGGGTTTTCCCCTGCAAGTGCCATGCAACACGAGACACTTCTATGACATTCTGTTGAGCGAATTAACCTGACGAAGTGCTTCATAACGACGACATCTTTATTCTAATTCTAACATACATTTCTAATGAACTTCAGTTCAGACAAATGTAAAGTAGTTCATCATTATTTCGTAACTAACCATACATGAGACGACAGCGGCTGGATGAAGTCAATATAGTTTGTTTTTTAACTTACGACTTAACTTATAAAGAAATCTTTTTGTGTTGCATTTGTAATAGTGCCTAAAATGTAGGTTTTAAAGTGTCCTTTTTAGGGTTCCGTACCCAAAGGGTAAAACGGGACCCTATTACTAAGACTTCGCTGTCCGTCTGTCACCAGGCTGTATCTCACGAACCGTGATAGCTAGACATTTGAAATTTTCACAGATGATGTATTTCTGTTGCCGCTATAACAACAAATACTAAAAACAGAATAAAATAAAGATTTAAATGGGGCTCCCATACAACAAACGTGATTTTTGACCAAAGTTAAGCAACGTCGGGAGGGGTCAGTACTTGGATGGGTGACCGTTTTTTTTTGTTTGTATTATGGTACGGAACCCTTCGTGCGCGAGTCCGACTCGCACTTGTTTGTTATATTAATATTTAAACATATCGTTGGTAACCGTTAGATTGGTAAGAAAGTATATGTATAATTTTCAGCAAAAATTTAGAAAACACACGTAATATGTTTTGGATAGCCTAGTAAATACTCAGAAGGCTTTAATATAGAGTTTCTACAGCCAAGTTCTCATGCAGTATCAAAAAATATGCCACGCCGATTTCACGCCGATCACGCCGCCGCCGCCGGTCAAAAAATCATCGGACGCCGCCGCCGATGATTTTGCCATCGGCGCACATTTCTACCCCCGACGCACATGTGCGTTCAACGTCATACAAGTTTGTTCCTAGGCCACGCCCCCTGGCAGTGAATGCGTTAAACAGTTGTCACAGTTAGCAACTAGGGTAATGTCACAAAATAGATAGGTACAGAAATCAATCTACATACAAAGCGCGCTCGAGCAACGCACACATAGACACTGCTCACGGACACGATATCTCGGACCGGTTGGGACCACTGCGAGCGCGAGTGCCATCAGCTTGAGACACGCGTCTGTGAACTTTTTTGTGCAAAAATGGAGAACAAAAAAAAAATTTATAACCGTACAGTGGACGGTTGTTTAAATTCAACATTTAATGGTGAATTGTCGTTTTTTAAGCTACCAGTGGCTTCAGAGAGAATGGGAGTGCGAATTTATTACATTGTACATGAGAATGCGAATTTATTACACTTTAAAATATAGAAATCGTGCATTTCGCCAATCTCGAAATCATCGCAAGATATTTTCTGTGACAAATTTATAAATTTTATAATCTAATAATGACATTAAAATTAAAATACCTATATTTGAGTTATTAATGTTATTATTAATTTATATTTCCATTCTTCCTCAACAATAAATCAAACAACTAGATACGAGATACGATACGATAGATACGAGTGCCACTACCACGATAGTTTTTTGTGCATAAGCCATACCTACATACATAGTTCGCAACCCTAGAGCGACCACCGAGCGTAGGTATGAAAAGTAAAGTACATACATGTGATTGACTTCTGTACTTATCTGTTTTGTGGTAATGTGTAGCTACCTACATAAGCTTGATTTGACATCATTCAGTCACAGAATAACTAGGTAATATTAGTATTCGTCTCTGCATGGTAGAACGCGAAGATTTTCTAATCCTCTTCTATAGGATTATGCAGTAAATAAATGAACACGACTAAAGATACCATTCCTACATATTTAATTAACTATAGGTAGATACTAGCTCGTCCCTATGTACAGCTCAGCATAGGTATATTATGGTACGACATTATGTATCATCAAGAACATATCAGGAACTTAAATCTCACGGGAGTTTTATAGTTGAAATATCAGGAACGATTTCAAGTTTATACTTCGTTTTTTTTAGCATTAGAAAGAACTTCACAAAAGCAAGCGTGCCGTTTTTATCAGGGGTCATCCATTAATTACGTCACACCAATTTCTAGGTTTTTTGACCCCTCCCCCCCCCTTGTCACACTTGGTCACATTTGGCAAACCCCTCCCCCCCTAGTGTGACGTCACATTTTTTCTACGAAATCGCCAAATCGAATTAAGTAAGTACCTAAGTATTATTAATATTTTTAACCGACTTCCATTTCATAGAAGGAGGAGGTTCTGTATTCGGTTGTGGCTATTTTTTTTTTTTTTTTCTATGTACGTTCACCGATTACTCCGACATCCGTAGTCCGATTTGAGTAATTCTTTTTTTGTTTGAAAGGAGCTACCTCCGAGTTGGTCCCATTTTAATTTGGTTCTGTTCTGATGATGGGATCCATGAGGAATTGAGGGAACTCCTCAATTTTTAAAGGCACATGCATGGTGATTTGGGTGTTTTCTTAAGCAACTCGAGCATTTTCTCCCGAAAACCACCACTTTGATGAAGTAGACCTGATGATGATGATTGTTTTGATGATAATGATGATGATTTTTTAAATGTAGTATGTTCAGCGATTACTCCGGCACCTGTGATCAGATTTGAGTAATTATTTTTTTGTTTGGAAGGAGTTACCTCCACGGTGTTTCCGTATTATTTTTGGTTCTGGTCTGATGATGGAATCCATGAGGAATTGAGGGAACTCCTCAATTTTTAAAGGCACATGCATGGTGATTTGGGTGTTTTCTTAAGCAACTCGAGCATTTTCTCCCGAAAACCACCACTTTGATGAAGTAGACCTGATGATGATGATTGTTTTGATGATAATGATGATGATTTTTTAAATGTAGTATGTTCAGCAATTACTCCGGCACCTGTGATCCGATTTGAGTAATTCTTTTTTTGTTTGGAAGGAGTTACCTCCAAGGTGTTTCCGTATTATTTTTGGTTCTGGTCTGATGATGGAATCCACGAGGAATTGAGGGAACTCCTCAGTTTTTAAAGGCACGTGTAAAGTGATTTCGGTGTTTTCTAAAGTAACTCGAGCATTTGCTTCCGAAAACCGCCAATTTGATGTAGTGCAAGTGTAGCCAAGTGTAGCCTTACCACGAGTTTGACATTGACATATTCGCTAAGTTAGCGACGCTAACGTCTTCGTAACTTACTATTTATGCATCTCGCTCGCACTAATATACCAGTACGAGCGAGATGCAAAGAAAGTAAGTTACACACACGCTAGCGAATAAATCAATGTCAAACTCTTGGTAAGCTGGTAAGGCTACTGATCGGGGGTTAGGGTTAGGAGTTAAGGCGAAGCGAAGTTAAGGGAATGGCGGTTGAAGGGCTGCTGGTTCAGGGTCGAGGGGTTCATGGATCAGGGGTTGATGCGCTGTGAGGTAGAGTGATCGAGGAGTTGAGGGATTGGGTCAGCGGCGGGGCGGAGGATGGATTTAGTGTAGTGTCAGGAATTATAATTTCCCAGACGGACTCGAAAAAATTCCTGATTAAGTACATATTTATTAAAGTAGGTACACGAATTTAGTGTTAATCATGATGTTGTTTTTCATTCATGCGTCGCGCACTTTTTAACAATGCGTTAAAAACTAAAAATGGAAAAATAAAAACTTTTTACAAAAAAAAGAAAACCGACTTCAAAAAGGATGAAATAAAATATTATCCTTTTTAAGTCTATGCGTTACCAACTGATATGTTTGAAGTCGGTGCCAAGCCAAGTAGTAACAATACCCGTCAAAAATAATCAGCTTTATGACTATAAATCCCATTAGAACTGTACTAATAACTAATTATAAATGTGTAAGTAATTCTGTCTGCCTCTTTGTCGCCTTTTCATGGCTAAACAACTGAACCGCTTTAGGTGAAATTTGGCAAGAAAGTAAATTCCTTGAATTGTTTTATATTTTGAAATGTAGTCCTCTGAATAAGGGACGGGAAATAACTCAGTCCCAATCCCACGCTTGCGTGCCGACAAACATGGTACGGACTGTACCAAGAAGATTTGATCGTGTGTTCTTAGGTACAGTCGACGTCAAAGATATGTTTACACTTTTGCACCGTACTCCTTTGTAATATGTAATATAAGACGAAAAGTGTAAACATATTTTTAACGACGACTGTACCTACAGAAAGTACGTTCATTGTCGTCGTGTAAGGCAATCCAACGTAAATCATTATAGAATCGCACCAAAATCATGGTATGCTTCAAAAGTTGGCTTGGCACCGACTTCAAACATATCAGTTGGTAACGCATAGACTTAAAAAGGATAATATTTTATTTCATCCTTTTTGAAGTCGGTTTTCTTTTTTTTGTAAAAAGTTTTTATCAAAATATTTTTGACGATATAAATATTAGTAATTTTATAACCCAAGACTGCTTAGGAAAGAAAATTAAACGATTAAAAACTATTTTCGTTTTAAAAACTTGTTATTTAAATGTACAGCGAACTAAATAATTTAAATAAATTTTCGGTTACTGATGAAGTTAAAGTGACGTCACAAAGTTTGTGTCTCCCCCCTCCCCCATGTCACAATATGTCACATTTTCTTGACCCCCTCCCTCCCCCTAAACGTGTGACGTAATTAATGGATGACCCCTCATCAGGCTCTTTAATTGTTAATAATTATTGAATTATCTAATGTAGCATGGTCAATACATATAATTTACTTCAAATTATTACCGCTAAAAGTGCCGGATTTGTAACCACAAGCTTACTTCTGCGAAGTTCTTTCTAATGCTAAAAAAAACGAACTATAAACTGTGTTCTATTAGAGCGGTTTCGCACTACGTCCCGTCCGAATCCGATACGAACCCGTGAAAATATGGTCCGTAGTAGCCGTAGAACTATTTCTATGGTAAGTTACGCACTAGATCCGATCTCCGTCATCAGATTTCTTTCCGTCATTCAACGTGTGCGGTGCGTAACTTACCATAGAAATAGTTCTACGGCTACTACGGACCATATTTTCACGGGTTCGGATCGGATCCGGATCGGACGTAGTGCGAAACTGCTCTTTATACCTAGATATATAGGCTCACCTACCTTGAATACAATCTTCAAGCTAGCTACCTACATAGTTTGATCAGTTTCTAAGTACTAACCTCTAAGTACAACGCCAACATCAGAATGGAACGTCCCATTATTCTTCTGAATATTCAATCCACAATCTATAGCCAAGTGCACGACGGCCTGAAGGGACAAGCCAGGAAATCTCTTCCACATTGAGAGGATAGCATCTCCTGAGAAGTTCAGTATATCGCCGCCGTGTGAGAGTATCTCCTGGACCATGGCCCCGATGTATGAGTTCAGGACTTGGGTGAGCCGGGAGGGGCTGCCGCGGTCGGCCTTAGTGAAATTCTCGCAGAGATCCGTGAATCCTATACACAAATACAATAAGTACCTATATTTTCTACCTAATAGCAGCTAATAGGGACGAGCGTGCATAAACTGTACACTCAGTTTCCAAACAGACAAATTGAATCAGTGCCTATTAGGCTATTACCAGTAATGTCTTAAATCCATCAGGTTATGGGCCCAGCACGTTCCTACTTACTTATAGTCGTATGGTTTCAAAATGTCGGAATCCACTTGAGAGATTACCTGCCTTGGGCATGGCAATGTTATCTTTTGTTAAACCAAACCGTGTATAGTAGTCATTACTTACCTGTGCAAAATGAAATGCAATACAACAAAAAATTCCATACAGATAACAACTTTACCGCTCGAAGAGTAGAGTTAAAATGGAATAATAGAGTGTAATCCTAATCTCTCAAGTGTATCTCGACATTTTAAAACCATACGACTATAAATAAGTGGAAACGTGCTGGGCCCATAACCTAATGGATTTAGGGAACATACAGATTTTTTTTCAAGGCCACTATAATATGATATAGTGCTGCTCAATAGACAAAAAATAGGCAAGCTGCGTGTTTTAGGAGTACCCCATCATCTATGTATCTAACCTACCTAAGCAAAGGGAATTAACAAACCTGAGACATCTAACAACATGAGTGCAGTCTCGTACTGCCTGACTGAGTAGTTAGAATGCTGGAGTATTATCTCGTCGGGCACCATAGACGCGATGATGCTTCCTCGCCTAGCGGTCTCTAGGGCGTCGGTCATGTTGCCTTCATTGCTGTTGATCGTAATAGTTACTAAGGGTGGTATTCCACCTGTCCAATGTGCATATTGCGTCTCACTTTCTCATTAAGCAAAATGTGAGACGCAAATGCATATTGGCTCAAGATATTGGACTGATGGAATACCATCCTAAACAGAAAGTGCTGAACATTTTGAGGCTATGGTGCGCGCACTCCCTTATTTCTTCAGGGTCATCCATCAGATTCAATTGTTTTCATTTGTTTATATCGGCTTTTCCGACCCTGAATATAGGTCGGTAAACTAATTTAGATTTCTAAAATATCGACAGCTACAAAATTTGTTAACCTACCACGAAACCCTATTTTGCATTCAACAGATAGATGGCGTTTGGATTAACGCATTGCACTAAACGGCTGGTCACATTATGTCAATATATTTTTCACCTCAGCAGCTCGAACAAGGGTACTTTGCTTCTTAAAAACAGTGAGCAAAATGCGATTTTGCTCACTGAGTCATTTTGTCTCACTCAGTGAGCAAAATCGCATTTTGCTCACTGAGTGAGACAAAATGAGTGAGCAAAGTCGCATTTTGCTCACTGAGTGAGACAAAATGTCATTCAAGTGACCTTTATAATCAAATGTCATTTCAACATGCGGGGTCTAATACAAAGTTCGATATACTTGGGTTCTATTATCTCTGTCCCTCTAGGTTTGTTCTCACTGCTTAGGGTGAAAAATTTTGTGTACTACACGAGATCAAAGTTATTATTACATCTCGTGCGCTTTTGAATCCCTTACTACGCTCAAGATTCTAAATTAGATTCACTCGCTACGCTCGTGAATCTATTATAGACTCGCTTGCACGGGACTCAAAATAAGCACTCGAAGAAATATATCAAACTTTGATCTCTTGTTGTACAAATAACTAATGCTACCCTGGCCGTAGACGTCCAGAATTTTCATTCAGTTTTCGTACGGAATGACAGGTGGGAACGGGACGTCACTCTACAAATGCATAGCGCTGTCTCACTTGCACATGACATTTCGTACGGAAAATTCCGAGCGTCTGCGGCCAGGCTAATATGAAGACATGGTTTTGTAAATATGGCAACTCGTCAAAATGGCACAAGGATCATAAGGCCAAGCGCGCACCACGATTTAAATTTTTGCGACACGTTTTTAAAATCGCGCTGTAATATATCGCAGAAAATCCACTGCGCGCACTGCGATGAATAAGTCGACGATTTGTTCATTCTCAACATGGATTTCGTACCAATCGCTTGTCGTGAAACGTGCCTTCTTATATACAACAAAGGTGATCTCCTTCTATTTCCATAATTAAACGGTCAACATCTAGCGTCTCATCTTGTGGTTCCATATTGGAGAAGCAGGTTTCGATATGTTGACGCTTGGTGAGCCAAATACCGACTGAGGTCCGGGGTGCGATTTTATAATCGCAGTGTGCGCGGGACCATACAGCTCCGTATGCTGCAATTCACTTTGCGACAATCGCGTCGCGAGCAGTCGCGGAAAAATGTGACAAATCACAATTTTAAAATCGCTGCGATTTTTTTGTCGCATATGCGCGCACTGCCATATAAACACATACGTAAAGGCCCCAGTACACAATGGGCCATCGCCGGCCACTCCAAGGGACGCAGCTATGCGGTAGAATGAGATAGCAATATCACTTGCTCCCTCTAACGCATAAATGCGTCCCTTGGAGTGGCCGGCGATGGCCCATTGTGTACTGGGGCCTTTACATTTCTGCGACTAAATTATCGCGCGACAAAAAGTCGTGGTGCGTGCTTGGCCTAATGGGGTTCAATCCATAGAACGGTGTTTCAAATTCGTTTTTTTTAATTTTGTGGTCCGAAATGCCTAGCCCGTTAAGCCAAATATCAAATACGAGTAACATGAATAAAACTGGCGCCATCTGTGTGATGACCATTCATTTTAACCAACTCGCCCGCTTACCAAGTTGCTGCAGATGGCATACTATGTGAATAATGTAGTATCTTACAAGTCCGAAGGTTTCCTGCCCCTCTCCGGCGGTGACTCGGCCGCATTTATCGTCGTTGACTCCCTGTGGGCTCGTTTCATGGCTAACAGACACTCATTATATCGGTCGCCTGGCTCCATTTTGTCTAGAAATGATCAATATTCAATAGGTCACCCTAGATCTTTCAACTCTAAATCACTTCTATTTTAGGGAGTCACTAAATTAATTATCCCAAGTTGCAAAATAATACCGACCTATTTTATTGACGCTTCAAATTATCGCTAGGACGCGTAGTAGTGCAAAATATTGATAGCCAAAGTAGATGGCGCTGTATTTACCTACATCTAATTATGGTAGCAATCGTGATGTACGTTACGGCGCTGGGCTCCGAATTTAAGTTTTGTTATTAGAGGCGACAATTAGGGTAACAATGGCAGCCTTTGAGCCCTTAGGGAACGTAGTGCGTTTGTGTCATCTATAAGAGACTTACAAGGTACAATTAAAATAGTGGTAACGGACCCTCCACACGTACGCCCCCTCAGTAAAAGTTGTTCTTGTTATACAAAAACTCACTCACACACAACTCATCCAAGTAGAGATAGTAATTAATTATGCTGATAAGGAATACTTACTCGCAAGTTTTATTTGCTAAAAGTATACTTACAAAATTCTCTTCACTTTCCGTCGAGACCGAAGAGTTGACAGAAGATATTTTTGTCATATTACTGACGTTTTTCACATTTTTACAAGTAGTACCTACCTATTCTAGAATGTGCAAGTAGGTTTGTTGCGATTTCCCCCTGCTTGGGATCAGTGTTTTTACATGCTTTGCTAAAGTTGTGCTAGAGTAACTCAGAATAGTATACAGGTTGGAAAGATAAGTCAGGAAGGAAAGTACCTGGAGGGAAACTACCTTAAATCCTTAAGCTGGCTCATTTTACTTAAAGGAGACATTCCTTTATTTTTAAAAAGAAACAAAACTGCACTCAAAGATTTTCTAACTCGCTTGCCTCGCCCGGGACTCGAACCTACTAAAAATTCCAAAAAATAAAAACTCGCAATTTTATTCTACTAGTCGATACAGTTAATGTTAATGATAACATTTCTCCAAGAAACATTAGGTCTTACACTCGTCTGTCGTACAAAATATCCATAAAATCTAATATTTAGTACCCAAGATATTTTTAGACAAGCCAAATTGAAGAAAAATACTTTGAATGCAGTTTAGTTTCTTTTTAAAAATAAAGGAATGTCTCCTTTAAGTAAAATGAGCCAGCTTAAGGATTTAAGGTAGTTTCCCTCCAGGGCCCGACTTATCTTTCCACCCTGTATACAGGACAGAGTAACTAATTGGAATTGCCGTCAGCTCAATTGAAGAGCGTATTATTATAGCTACTGGCAGTGGCAGCGACGGTAAGCCACTTCCACTTTACGGGCAAGAAATAATGGATAGATTCCAGCAGAGCTAATATTAACGCTACGTCTTACGTAGGCGAACAACACGCGAACGCGGCGCGGCGAAATCAATCCTTTGATGCCCATAGAAGTGTCCTACGTAAGCGATCTCGTTGCGAACGCGGTGCGGCGCGATTTGCACGCGAATGTCAGGCGGCGCGGCGCGGCGCGGCGCGGCGGCGGCCGCTTTCGCCGCGCCGCGTTCGCGCGTTGTTCGCCTACGTAAGACGTAGCGTTACGGAGCGAATAAGGTGCTCAGTTCAAATTACTTCAAATATTAGGGCCTGTTTAATTTGAGCACTGCATGTTAGGTGCAAGATATTTAGTCAGCAATATTATCAGCATCATCCTTTCGGTTGTTGCATATGGCTATCATCATCATATCAATCAAAAGATTATTTAACTTTTGGACCAAGGACCTCAGAAGTTAACTAAAAAACAAAAATACTGCCAGAGGCAATTAGTCAAGAGTCAGACCAAGCTAACTGCAACGATTTTGATAAATTCATATAAGTTTAGACGTTTAAAATAACACTTCAGTTAGTACTATAATCACTGCAGAGTTAGCTTGGTGTGACTCATAACACCTATCAAATACCTAAAACAGGACTGGTCGAATATAAAAATAAAACAAAACTATTAAAATCTTTCAATTATTTTATTGATTTCATATCACATTCTGACTAGTTGGTAATCGAATGAATCACTCGTTTGCTCGTCTCTTGTTAATTTAGGTACCTATACCAAGAATACCTACTAGACAGTGGCGGATTTCCCATAAGGCACAGTAGGCCCGGGCCTAGGGCGGCGAAATATTAGGGGCGGCAAATTGTGACAAAAAATTCGCTGATGATAACAAAAAATAACTCAAAAGGCCAGGCCAGGCAACGAATTCTCATAAAAATGTACATACTTATAGAGGGAAATGCTTGAAACACAATTTTTGACTTCGTACCTAACTTTATTTGGACAATAAAAATATACCAAAAGCAAACATATCAAAAGTCCTCGGACGTAGCCCTTGAGCCGGGGGAAGAGAGGGGTTTGAAGGTCACATTTTTCAGTTATCGGAAACTATGCGTTCTAACGACGTGATGATTATACGAAATGAAAGTTGTTTAAATTTGCTACAAGCTACAATTTTTACGATATCTTGAGGGCCCTCCACACTTGTGCGCGAATCGCGGCGCGAAGCCGCGAACGCGAGTGTGACGTCGATTTCGCAGATTGTTGACGCCTTCGCGCCTTGTTCCCCATTTATAGGGTTCCGTACTTCAAAAGGAAAAAAACGGAATCCTTATAGGATCACTCGTGCGTCTGGCTGTCCGTCTGTCACAGCCTATTTTCTCCGAAACTGCTGGACCAATTAAGTTGAAATTTGGCACACATATGTAAGTTTGTGACCCAAAGCCATCTTTGGACGTGTAACGAAAATAAACTAATTTTAAATATGGAGGCCATTTTTGGGGGGTAGGTATGAGAAAATTTAAAAATAAAGTTTTTCAAACTATATCGTGTTACATAATATCAAATCAAAGAGCTCATTGTAAGAATCTCAAATTTTTTTTTTATAGTTTTAGGATAAATAGTTCAGCAGTTATTCAAGAAAATAGGCAAAAAAAATGATTTTCTTACGTTATCTTTTTTAGATTTTTTGAATGTTTTTGTAGGTACATAAAAAGTCAATGTTATTGGTAAAACTGTCTAACTGGTAAAATTGGTAAAAGTATTTGATTATTTTTTTTCGTAAAACTTATTTTTTATGTTCCTATGATCATGTCATGTCAAGGACGTATAGTTTCAGAGATATAATAAGCGAAAAACCGAAAAATGTGACCTTCAACCCAAACCCCGCTCAAGGGGACTTTTGATATCCTTCACCTCCTAACGAGTCCAAAAAAGTTACTAAGTTAAAAATGTGTCCCAAGCATTTCCCTCTATACCTTTCTGTTCCTGCCTGATCTAAATGTAGTCAATATGATGGGTGCTGATGCTGAGTAAGGGGCGGCTACAGGGCTTGGGGCCTAGGGCGGCAAAGACTGCAAATCCGCCACTGGAACTAGATAATTCCAGTACACATTGCAGGCCGACCTGTAGTTGTAGAGGGACTGTCGCGTAGCTCTTCTGTGAGTTCAGCATCGTCCATTCGGGATCAAAGAAAGAAAACTTGCAGGGCAAGATGACAGGTCTCAATAGCTTAGGTTAAATTTATGTCCATCCGAATATAACTTAGTTCTGTGGGACAAATGATTTTAATTAACGAATATTTTTTTTACTTTAGCAGAGAAATGTTAATGATGTAGTTAATTGCAATTAAGTCATTTGGAACTAATGAGTCGAAAATTTTACTTAAGTACTCGTAAATAGGCGCCCTCGACTGCGACGGATTACACAAAACTTTAACAAATTATACTTACCTAAACCTTCCTCAAGAATCACTCTATTGTGAAAACCGCATGAAAATCCGTTCAGTAAGTTTTGAGTTGATCGCGAACATACATACACACAAACAGACAGACGCGGCGGAGGACTTTGTTTTATAAGGTGTAATTAATTTATTATAGATACTAGTCAGTATATTAGAGCTTAAAGAATAAGAGGTATAACTATTCAGTATTCAGTATAACTTCCGACGTTTTTAACTCCTTAATATCGTTTATAACAGCATAGTTAAGCATAGCATGACTCATCTGTACACATCGGTAACTCGTGGCATTTAGGCAGCACTTAAAAGATTTATTCTTAATTATTATTTGGTTTAATTAGTTAATAATATTAAACCAAGATAAAAATTAATAAACTACACTAATTCCTATACGAGTCGAGAAAAAGAAACCACTAAAAAAAGGGATTAATGAAACTAATCTCTTAAGTGCTACCTAAATGCCACGAGTTACCGATGTGTACTCATCTGCCTTATGCCAGATATAAAAGGTACCTACTTAATAGCTGAGAAGTCAATGACATGAAAATGGAACCAGGTCACCACAACGTCTAACGTGAAATTGCATCTCATAATGCAAAAATTCGTTATTCATTTCAAGCTACATCGAAGTAGCTAGGCCTTCAATTAGTTCTTTGAAGTCAACTGTAATATATTATATGGGCCCTCAATGTGCGCGGGAGTTCACCTCGAAGAACTTCGGGCGCACGAGCGCCGAGCAAGCTAGGAGTCGAAGTGGTCGCCATGGCCAAAATCGGCCGGTAGGATCGATTATCCTCTTCCTCGATCATTTCTAAAATATTACACTCCCCTTATGTATGACGTAGGCCTGTAGATGGTGAGGTGAGCGCCGACCAGGTACGACGTCTATAATCGGAAAGTCGATGGTGATTCTCTGGAAATCCAAGCACAAAATAGTATACCCTGCCTACCTATTTACATATACATATACCCCCCTTTGAACGCCAAGAACCCTAACCCTAGGTGTCGTATTAGTTGGTGTGCCCATAGAGCAAATAATGCTATGGCGTAGGTCCGTACCTAAGCTGTAAAATTAACTTTCGTGCTTTTAAGTTATGATGTTGCTTATAGTGATGTATGTGATTGTGATTACGCCAGATTTGGACTTTTTGGGTTTTTAAGGTCTTCGTGAACTCTGCAATGAAAATAGAAGATATCTCCAGCTCCAGCTCACTTCTACATATCGCGCGCGTTCGTCAGACTACATTCGGGGAGGTGTATCCACTCTAGCCAAACTGTTAATGTTAAGTATGTGCTTATGTACTTATACGCGTGGCTTCATAAAAATAGTTTCAAAGATTAAATTCGACCTTAGGTAGGTTGATATGCCCCATAATGTAATGAGCGGGAATTTGCCTAATTAGTGACCAATTTACATAGAAAGACCGTAATTTTACGATTCTGATAACTCAGGCCCCCCCCACATCTGGCGTCTTTCGAGCGTCGGCGTCTACAATTCTATGGCCGACGTCGACGCAACGTCGACGCAGCGTCGACGCAACTGCGCAGCGACGTCATTTTCCATAGCGTCATGGACCGACGCCGACAGACGCCCTCGAAAGACGCCAGATGTGGGGGGGCCCTTAGGGATATGTAGGTACGTAGGTTAGTACACACCAATTGGCTATTCTCTGAAAGAGCAAGTAGGTAGATGACAAAATAAGTAATTAGGTATAAGGTGATATAGGTAGATACTAGATAAGTAATTAGCTGCACTGCACTTAGCACATATTATACTATTTATACTACTCTTTGACTCTGCATCAGAAGTAGCTTAGTGGCTGTGTTGAGATTTGAGAATTAGCCCGGCAAGACTTTTTATTGTCAAAGAACAGTGTGTAGATCATAAAAGGGAACGCCAGTAAATTCAATATTTTTGAAAGAAGTAGGTAGGTATTCATTAATCATTGAATTATAGATTTGCATTATAACACAGTACACCTGTTTATGGGGGACAGTTAGTTTTAATTAGGCTAAGAAATATTAGGAAGGTACTAAATTATTAGAATCAGTAAAAGTGTCCCTTTATACAATAATACCAAGCCTGGCCAGCACAGTCATAGAAACTGCCAAAAAAGGATATGTTATGGCTTTCAGTTCCAATACCTATTAGTTTGTACCAGGAAGAGCCCAGTAGCAATCTCAGAATCAGAATTAGGAAATATTATGGCCATACATCCTAGTTATCCAAATTTGCTGGCCAAACCATAATATTAAGAATTCGGTTCATATGATAACAGACCTTGGCATCCATTGTTACTCACCAATAAGACTCAACTAGAGTCCACAGAACAATAAAATAGCACTTTTCACTGCAAACTACTTCACCTTTGTCTAAATAAGCTCTCATTCAAGTTTCACAAAACTTAAGGTTCTCGTTTAAGAAGTCTACAGGCACATATAACAGCACAAATATCAGTGGGTGTTAACACATTGAATAGCTACATCACTGTCACCCCAGTTTGGGTAACCCACTAGTGGTAGGTTCAGTGCATCACATCTTTAACAACACAAAATGAGACACTGAAGGTTGCACTTCCGCTATCACTGTCACAAGGTATAAAAAAACTACAACTTGAGAAGGAATAGGTAATCTATTTGCATGTTCACACACTTACACTAGCACCTCACCTACCATACACTAGTTTTACACTATAACTGAACATATAAAAACTGAATTTATGTCACTATCTCATAAATACACTTGAACAATTTTTAGTCATCAGTTTATCATCTTTTGATTGTTATAATACTAGCAATCTAACACCTATTATTTTTTTATTTGTAACAATTATTGCTGATGAACACTAAAACTGTGGACAAACACAGCACTTGCACAATTCAAAGTTGGTTAATGAAACCTCCACTTAACTAATTTTACATACACCTCACAACAGCACTACACAACACAAGAATACAGAACAAAAGTGGAAAACATTTTGAATTTATAAAAAAATCTTAACTAATAATCATTTTGTTTACATAGTTTAAACTGTCATCTCTTTTAAGCAGAGCCTCCGCGTACCACCACAATGACCAAGTGGTCCTCTTTCAGACTGTCCTCAGTCAAATTGTGACAAGTTCTTTTCAGTAGATCTGTGGAAAAGTCACAAGGGGGGAAAGAGTATAGCACTCCTGTGGCTTCTGTCTCTTTGTTTAACAGTGAGATGACGCCAGCCGCCTCTTTTTGTTTCAAATATGATACCAAATTCCTCATTGGCCTCGTCTGAATGCTTGTATCTTCATTGGTTATAGAAGCTGTAGATCCTGCCACACCTAAAAAGATAGCATGGGAACTAGATGTAGCAATTCTCTTCTGCACATCATCTAGTTTTGGCTGGTCTAGTCTCAATCTTTGTGTAATTCTCAGCTGGTTTTTGCCATCTTCATCCTTCATAAGACTGTCAATGATTTCAGAATCACCATCTGTGAGATGCAATTTTGTTGGAAATAGGGAATTTTTAAGAATGAGTGCACCATTCCAAATTGTGGTTGCTTTTCGTACAACTTCTGGTAGTGTACGGGCCGAAGCTAGCATGCCTCCACTTCGGCGTGGCGAGCCATCCGAGTCGCTATCGGGAGAGCGGCGCCGCGGTGACCGTGAACGCGAGCGGTCCACTCCAGGCTCTCGTGAGCCAGAACGACGAAGTCGCCCTTCATATTCTCCATCTGCAGGAGCACGGCGCCATTCATCGTCACGGTAATCTCCACTGCCGTGATAAACGCCTCTAAACATACCACCGCGACCACGGCCGCCCCTACCCCTACCTCTGTAACCAGGTGTACCATATGCATATCCGTCCTCCCAGGTGCCCTCATAACCTTCATAGCCTTCCACAGGCCTACCATCTTCACCAACTGGTGGTGCATAGGTTTTAGGTCTGTATGGTCCACCATTACCAACATCAGCAAAATCGATGCGAAGACGCCTATCTGGACCGCCAAGTGGGAATCCTCTCATTTCCTTGACTGCTGCTTGTGCTGCATCAATGGAGTCGTACAAAATGTAGGCATGGGCTTCACCCTTTGCATACTCAATCTTTTTAATAGCTCCAAATCTATCAAATTCTCTTTCCAGTTGGGCCACTGATGTCCAAGGTCCTAGGCCACCAACCCAAACTCTTGTTGTTGGTGTTGCCTTACCATATCCAATTTTACATTGGAATTTGCCGATGTATTGACCGGAGAGCTCTACTTTGGCTCTATGTGCCATGTCAAGAGTTTGATATCTAACAAATGCAAAAGCATTACCTGTGCCTGGTGGTGGCCGTTTAATGTCAATATCCTCAACAATACCATATCTGCCGAATATGCGTCTTAGTTCCTCATCAGATATGTTTATCTCCAGATTGCCTGCAAACAATGTCCTGGTAGCTAATGGATCATCTTCGGGGTGGACATGGTGCAGGTAGTTAGGGAACTTATCTTTCTTATTCTCCATTTTCTCAAAAGGTGGGTGATGAGGTCTTGGCATGTATGGGCGAGGCATGTAGTGGGGATGCGGAGGGTGATGCATGGGTGGGCGGTGATGCATTGGAGGCCCATGAGGACCAGCCATGGGATATTCATGCATGGGTGGGCGGAAATCTCTGTGATGGGGAGGCACAGTGGGTGGGATGCCATAAGCTCGGTCATCAGGTGGGGGTCGACGGCGCTCCGGAACTGGAGACCAAGCATAGGAATAGGGGCGGTCATAATCGGGTGGTGTAATACTGCGGGGCCTGCTCCGGTACTCTGAACGTACGGGCTCATATACAGGGTCAACAATTGCAACTTTATCATACAAAATTATACGCGGTTTGGCATGTTTGGCGTCTCGCGCATCTTCAACGCTACGGAAACATACGTAAGCGACGCGTTCGTCTAACTCATGGGAAATTTTGATGCTGAAATCTCCAAACTTTTTATACTCCCTATACAATGTATCCTTTACGATTTCGTCGGAAGCTTTAGGGTGAAGTGCACTAACGCACAGCACCTTGTAGTAGGGTCTTGAAGACTCCTCACGGACTTCACGAGAGCGCACATAATCGTCGCGATGCGGTGACACGTAGCGGCCCCGGGGACTCGGAGACCGGACCCTCCGCCGCACCCGTTCCGGTGTGACGCGCTCATCCGAGCTGTCGTCGTACCTGCCTATGCTACTGCGAGTCCTCTTCGAACGCGGCATACTATCCCTGGACGAGCTCCTCTTCATGTTACGAATTTTCACCGTTATACGATCTCTATCTCTATCGCTACGCGGTAATCCAATCATGAAAGCTCAGTACGATGAACCACTATCTGAAATGCACAACATTACACGTCACTTCAAAATGTCGCTTTGTTCCAGAAAATGTACAATCACTGTAGCACACAGAGTTATGGAAGTCTTACCACAAACTATTAGTCACTTTTCTCGGATCACTCAACACCGTAACACCTCCACTCCACGAAAATAACACGCGATTTATTGAAATTCACAAGAACACTACTACAGTGTCACTCACTAACATTTCTTGACAAATCAAAATGGCGTCATCTGCGTTGTATTTCTATGGTGTATTTCGTTTCGCCTTCGCCATCGCGCTGCCCCACCATTGCCCCACCCGTTCCACTCTGCAAATGAATGATTCGTGATTGGTTGGTTTGTTCGATTGGTGGCGACAAAATGTTACCACACTGAAAAATATTTAAGTACCAATTCATCGAAAGAAAAATCGATTTATATTTTTCCGATTCGATTATTCCTGCCAAAGTTAAAAAAAAAGCATATTCTCTACATTGTTTATGATCAATTGACTTTGACTGTGTCACTTGTCAGTCCAATAAACTTCTACTGTGCTGTGTAGTTTTATAAATTACTGTGAATAAAGAAAATTCATGAAACGGATTAGAAAAGCGAGACAAAACTCTGAAGATATTAAAATTATTAAGAGAAAATTGATAATTGATCAGTTACTCAAAAAGCAATCCTTTTGCAAGAGTCAACTATAGAATTCAAAATTGCTGGGAGAAAATTAAAAATATAAACATTGAGCCTAGAGGGTAAAGTTCGAATAACAAAGATATGGATATTATAATTAAAGTAAATAATCAGTCCAACGGCAGAGATAAATTAGCCAGGTAAGCATATCAACATGATTCAACACTAAAGAACAGGGCTGCCAGATCGTATAATAGGCTACGAAATTCGTATAATGAAATTATTTTCGTATACATGTCGTATAGTTGGTCAATCGGTATAATTGGATACGAAAAAAAACACCGATGTTAAACTACTGTCAATGCTTCAAAAAACCGGGCAAGTGCGAGTCGGACTCACGCACGAAGGGTTCCGTACCATAATGCAAAAAAAGAAACAAAAAAAAGCAAAAAAAAAAACTACTGTTACACGATTACTGTTACTGTTATACGATTTAATGGAACGGCAACTACTTAAATACACGTCAACGCGGGCTATAACCGCGAAAAACCAAGTGCGCAAATTGCGGGCATCTTTCTCTGTCACAATTATTACGCTGTCATTGGAGTAAAAGAGAAATATCCCCGCAATTTGGGGGCTTACCGCAAAAACCGAAATTCACCAGTTATTAAAAAATCGATTTAAAATTATAGTTTTTTTTTGTACTCGTATAATGCAATCGAATTTCGTATAATTGCGGCCACAGGATCGCATAATCAAGATTTATGTACTGGCAGCCCTGCTAAAGAAGTATCCTTTTCCTCGTCTTTCATTATTAATGTAAGAATTTAATTTATAAATTTCAGATTATTCCAGTATACTAGCCGGCTTATATGGCATCAGCTAGAAACTAGAAATGCTAATAAATATTCAATTGACAGAATTCGAAATCTAGAACTTGCTCTCAGTTCTTTCCGTAAAAGTAAGTAAACAACATAGGTACCTCATTTCATTATATGTATATGTAGATAGTACCTAAGTATTGATCAAGTAGTTATTAATACATTATATGATAAGAGTTTCTCAATGCCGGTTATTAAACTTATTTATTTTTTCAGTCTTACGTCTGGGAAGATGTATAGATATTTGCTACACTGCCTTGGACAGCATGCATATTGAGGACCCCTTTCTCAGAATATCTCTTACAGTAAGCAAACTGGCACACGGACTATACTTATATGCGGACCATGTTGTATGGCTAACTAAGAGTGGTTTTCTAAAAACAGATTCTGATAATTGGAACAAAACTGCAAACCGATTTTGGTTACTATCCATTATAGCAAATTTGGCTAGAGACTTCTATGAAATATTACATGTCTTAGAATTAAATAGGTCATCATTTTTAAAACCTTCAGAATTACTTGGTGTAACTTCTAGGCAATTTGATCTGTCTTCCAGTTTAAAACATGCACATGCATTTATTTCTTGTCACAAAGACATATTTATAGATACTGTTAAGAATTCTTGTGACTTGTTTATACCTTTAACAGCTCTGGGTTTTACAAAGCTCAGTCCAAGTGCCGTTGGGACATTAGGAGCTATATCATCGATAGCTGCCTTGGTCACTATCATAAAACCAATAACTAAATTAGTTCCATAATCTAATATATCCTATTCCTGAATCTAATCGAACTATAAGGCTGGTTTCATATTGTTTTGTGGTGCTGGGTAAGGATTGTGATGTTTCTTAAATGCCAATTATATTGCTAGTTGGGATTGGAGGGTTATTTGTTACGTTTTTTTATCATAGATATTATGTACTATGATATTAATGTATTCTATGTTGCACCATTATAATCATGTTGATTAAATGTTACAATTTAAGATTTTATCACTTCTCTTGTTTTATTTCGTTGCTCCTTGTTTAGGCCCCTATGCCTTTTTTTTACACGGTCTCAGTTGTGATGTGTACATGGTAAACACTAGTTTGTTATTTAACGAATGATTTGATTGTGTAAACAGTCAGTTCAGTACTGATGTAATTTACCAACAATACCAACTATGTTCATGCTAACCGAATAGATGAGAAAATCAATCTTTCCTTGTTTGACTAAATAGCTGGAACAGACTATCGCACCGCGACCTCGGTACTATCAACTTATCTCTAGTAATCTCTACTCGCTCTAATTTATAGCTCAAGGCCTTTATTGTTCTATTTGACGGCGCAGCAACTAGTATCATTTCTCTCTCCTCGCTCTTTTAAAATGCCATTTGTCAAAAAAGGACAACTATACTGTTGACAAGATGGACTTCAAATCCAAGTGGCCCCTTTTTAGGCGACCCGGGTTGTGCATGTGTGCGTAAAAACGTATATGTGTGCTCTTTTAGGGATGTGAAAAGTCGATTTTAATCATGTTATATATCGATAAACGCTACACAGCGGAACGAAATAGCGATTAATTGAAGCTTCAATATCTTCGTTAAACATAAACATAATTGAAATGCTAATGGATAATGAATATATTATAATGTAATAAAATAATTCAATTATTGAGGACCACCTATTTTAATAGGTATTTATGTATTTTAATTAAATATCTGAACTTTCCCTTGGTTCTCTCCTGGGGCGTGACTACAAAATTGTGATCTGATAACCACAATAAAGAAAAAAAGCGATTTTGTTCATTTTAGGTATAGTTAAACCTTTGAAGTAAAATTAAAATTGCAAGAAATGTCGGTAGTTTATCGATATGACTTTATCGACATGGCAACAGCAAAGTGGGTCGCTTTGTTAATCGTACACTAAACAAAAAGTGGTCCCACTGACAGCTCGCTTGGAAGGCATCTGTATATATTCTTATATCTATGTTATAGCTGCTTACCTTAAAAGCCGTAACACACTATCGTACTGCACCAAGTTCGCGCTGAGGTGCGGTAGTGTGTTATGGACTGTGCGGAAAGAGAAGAGCCGTGAAATGTATGGGATTCTATACATTGGAAATTGGGAAATGTATACATTCTACGACTCTTCTTTTTCCGCACAGACTATACAGCTATAAAATTTGGGGTGCGTTCCGAGTATAGTCTGTCAAGCTATTTATGTCACTAGAAATAAGCGACATATTTAAAAAATGTAGGCGCAAAGGGTAATCTTCACTAGAAAAGTTTGAATTTCGCGCCTTTTCCTGCTGACAAAGTTGTTTGACCGGCGTTATAGTTTGGCACACATAGTTCTTGGTATCCAAACGCACTCCTTACTGTCAATGTCAAAATAACCTAAATAAAATAAAATAATTGAGATCTTTATTATCCTCATTCCTCAATAATTGTTGAAAACAATTTAGCTACAAATTAAAATGGCCCGTAATGTGGCTGAAACAGCAAGAAAATTCCTTTTAATGGGACAATGCGTCCCGTCTGTTAAACAAAATGCAGCTAAAATTAGAGTGAAGAGGTTAGAATTGGATGAAAACTTACTCATGGTTAGTATAAAAGAATACTTTTTAGTAACTTTCTAGATAAAATAATTCCTTATTATTCATATTCGCAATGTTTGATCTGTTACAGTATTTCAGGAAAGATGAATTCTACTATTGCCATGATCCTGCAAAGAAATGTAAAACTGGAGACATAGTTTTAATCCAAGCATTGCCTCAAAAGATGACTAAACTTATTACCCATGAAGTGAAGGAGGTTGTTTATCCATTTGGCGATGTAACCGATCCAGTTACAGGCAAGAAAGTGGCTAAGGAAAAATACAGAGAAGATATTGACAGAGAAGCGGAGCTGTATGGAAAACTGAAGTCTACATTTGATTATAAGAAAGCACCTCCAAGAGGCTGGCAAGACAACAAAAAAGACTTTTCTTCCAAACCTACTTACACGAAGTTCCATGTATTTGATGAAAATGATCCGTATGCTATTTAAGTACTTTCTGTTTAATTATTTTATAGTTTAGGTAAATAAAATTATGTAGATATTATAATGCTAATTTTTTTAACTGATCTGAAGTTACCTGCAACCTTTACTCATAATAGTGTGGCACTTATAAGAAAAATAGATTATTTAACACTTTGACTACCGAGAACCCGCCTGGTAGGCACTCGTAATGTTTGCTCAGATGCCTGACAACCCGCCCAGCGGGTTCTTTTGTACGCAGATATAGACGACCGGTTTCTGGGGTAGTGCGCCGTTTTTTGCCCGGCTGCGAAAGTGTTAACAGTCAGGGGTGCGAAACTCCTGACATCAAGCAAACTCTGCTCCTTCGGCTCAGCATTACTCAGAGCAATTATTAGGGTTGACACAACTTCACGTTCTTTTGCGTGCACGACCACAGATAAGATAATGATTATAATTTCTACAACCTTAAATAGCCGAAAGGGATAGTGCCCTATATTAGACAGGGACAGCATGGTTCGACCCTGAACCGTTGTCAAACTTCGGTTTTGTAGGAAGTTTCCTTTCTGTACAGTAGTACTATTATATATTCTGTGGTACAGGTACACTAACAAAATGTTAAAAATATGTACAGTCAGCTGCAGGAGATAGTTGACCCCTTCTGCTACAAAAAAGTTCTAATATTCTAATACAAAAGCTCCTAACTTGGTTGTTTCTTGGATTAGAGTCTATGAGGAAAGAGAAGAGTTATGGCAGAAACGGGAACTAACATTATTACACAACAGTACAGACTGTAAGACTAAGGCCCCCCCCCCCCCCCCACATCTAGCGTCTTTCGAGCGTCGGCGTCTACAACTGTATGGCCGCGCTCGATGTGGGGGGGCCCTTAGAGGTCATAGGTGTTAAATGGGGTTTATAAAATGAAACAATCGACAAGTGATAACTCAAAAATTAATTTATTCAGCCCGCAATTGTTCAAAGTAAACCAGCATCATTCAGCCAAGAACTCTCTCTCGAGCGCCGCACCCATGAGGTTCCAAGAGCTGTCGTCATCGGCGTCGTCAGGCGGCTCGGAGTCTGACGGCGGCGACCGGCGCGGCCTCTTGCGGCGGGTCTCACCATCTGCAAAGAAAATTAAGTTAAGGATTAAACACACTAGACTCTGGATGCCTCTTGGCAAGATCCAACCATAGAATAGTCAAATCAGCCCAGTATCAGTATTATTACTACAAAAGTGAAAATTTTTGCCAGTTGTTGGGAGCCATTTTCAATTTTCGTGACAGCTGGTGGAACCAGGCCCACAAACTTCGCTCTGTAGCTGTGGCACTATTGTCCTAGGGTTATAGAATGGTTACATTGCAAAGCAGAGTTTCTTCGCGTTATAGAGGCTGCTCGTTTGTCCTTAGTGTGACCTACAGAATGAATGATGTATATAATCGACATAACATAATAATACGTGTCATCAGTCATATAATATGATATGACAACATGATATAAGTAATGAATGATTGTTTACACTTATACATATTAAAGTTGCAAAATAACCTGTGTCTGATTCACTGGAGTTTTCACCATCCCGCGTGTCGTCTAGTCTACTGTCTTCATTTTCTAGTGTGATCAGCCGGTCTTCTGGTGGATTCTCTTCATCATCCAAATCGTCATCCTTCGCACCGGTCGCTTCGTCGTCCGACGAACTCTCATCAGATTCATTGAAGATGTCCTCAACCTAAATAAGTGTAAAATTGTAATGAGAAATAATTCCAATATATTGGTCGCTAAGTAGGTTGTCAGTGGTAAGTCAGGCGGATTTCTAAATTCATAATGGTCCGTCCAACCCCAGCCAGAGGGTAGACTGATAGAGCAGTTAGTGACACTTGAAAACTGTCGAATAGGCTCACATTAGACTTAGAGCTCGTTGTTATTGTGAAACAAGTCACCGGGGCACCCTAACCAGACGATTCACGTTCTTGTTACCTCCCGGTCCATGTCGGCGATGTCGTCACTGGAGAAGGAGAGCAGCGGGTTGATGGTGTCGGCGAAGCGGCCGGAGGCGGTGCGCTTGCGCGCGGCCGCGACCGGCGCCGGCGCGGGCGGCGGCGAGCTGCAGTGCGCCGGCGGCCGCCGCGCGCTGCTCTGTGGAACACGCACCGTTCATTACTATTCAAACGTACGTCTAGATCATACGTTTTTAAAATATATAATTATGTAAACTACACGCGAAGGGAACAAACTGTTCACTTTGATTTAATTCTCACGTGAATGTACGTATGTAGTGAAGTAGTAAAAAGACCAACTTCTGATTTAACAATTTGATACAGTTTGTATACTATTCTGACACCATCTTGACGATACGTCACGCTAATTGGTGCGAGCGAAAAGCACCCACCAGAAGTTGTATCGTTAGACATCTCGCTCGCGTTTATTCGTGCCAAAATAGTATCACAACGAAATCAGAATCATTTAAATAGGACTTTACAGATGCCTGAGAGCTGATCTGAGTGACAGACACTCTTTAAATAAACTTTTTTTAACCCTAAATTAAATTAATAATACATTTTTTACATTTGTATTAATTATTTTATATACTTTACCTGTCCGCCCCTTTGTAGGGGGTATAATCTTTCGTCGACCCGCTCCCATCTCTCCGCGCATGCCCACAGCCATTCTGGTGTCACAACGTGTAGTTTGTTCTTTCCTTCGCCCATACGCCTACTTGCGTGCACTTTTGCAGTTCCTTAAAGTTAAAAATAAAATAACTATCAAATTTATTCATGTACAATCAACCTCTTGGGCCCCGCGGACGAGGACAGAAAAGTTACCTACCTATAAATCCCACGGACACGTTATCGTACAAGCGATACAAAATGTACTTATTAAAAGTTAAAAACATCTAAGGCGCTTGGCACACTGATGCACGAGCAGGATGTCGCTATAATACGCGCATAGCGTTATCTCTCTCAAACATCAGAGCGAACGTGCGAATTGGATCCAGTATGATAAGCGCCTTACGAGGTTATTGACATTGGCTGGGACTCAATATTATATATGAGATAATATTCTAGCTAAGACGATAGTTTTAAGCCTTTATAAGATAGAGGGAATATATTTCCCTCTATGATTTTGTACTTTATTGCGAAGTGATAGAGTTCAATTCTGCATAATTTTTGACACCCTTACACCTGTTAAAGGGTAAATGTGCTAATGGGAGAAATCTCAAACGTAGTCTTCATGAATAGTCACATACCTGACCGCACAGCCACTAAATGAGTTGTTTTCTCAGTGAAATCTTGCGTCACTTCGGCTCCTAGACTCCTTGCTACTAAATACGCCCTAGAAGTTTCTAATCTCTGGTGCGTGGGCACCAGCCCGCTGAAAACTAAGGTCGCCCCTTCAAGAACTTTGCTCTTCACTTCTGGTATGACGGTCTTCAAGTCTGGTATTTGTTTACCATCCATTTTGTCGTAAAGTTCGTAGAAAGACCTAAAAAATCATGATTAATTTTATTTACTCCTTGCCACAAATTTTTAGTCATGTAAATACTGTCAATAGGTAAGTATTGCAAATTTTTGATAAAGATAGTTTATTATTCAAGTAGGAGTAGGCATATCATATTACAATGCGCTTATGAACGTCAAATATAGCGACACCGGCTCCAACCCTACACCTCTGCCTCGAGATTTAAGTCCCTCCTCAGTGTTTGCTTATGTGAAATTTTCGTTTGTTTTCTCAGGCATCCACTCAATTCTGATAGGTTCTTGAACTTTTTATTGAAAACATGTTCTATTGTTGTTACTTACTTGTGTATTCTCAACAGAATATCATCCAAATATATTAAATAGTCATCAGGATCCTCAACTTCTATTTGCCCGTCAGCTGTCTCTACCCATTTAGGCTCCTGCGCCTCATTGGCTACATCTTCATCTTCTTTTGCTTCTGATTTTTCTTCCTTCTCTTTATCATTAACAATCTTCCCATTATCGCCATCCTTCTCGGCTGCTTCTTCCTTCTCTTTCTTATCACTATTGCTTTCTTTGTCCTTCTTTTGTTCTGGTTCGGGATCTAATGTGGGCATTTGATTGCCAGGGGATACTTGGGAACCGTTTTTACCACTGATAAGCTTTGCTTTCTCATCAACTGCAAATAATAATGATTTAATTAAAAATGTGTCTTACGATATGTACTTTTTAAGTAGAAAAGAAGCGTGATAATGTAGTCCTCGTATCTGTCTCTCTTTTAAAGCTTAATACAAAAGAAAGTCTTCGGAAGGACTTATAATTAATATTTGGAGTGATTGAAAAGATATATCTTATCACTATAAAATGTATCTCTAAAGTAATATCTATCAATCCACTCGCGCAGTGGCGTAGCGTGAACTATTCTAGCCGTGGGCGAAGGCGAAGTAGCATCTGCGAATTCTGCGAGGCCCTTTTTTTCACTGTGCCCAAGGGGGCCTAGCGCAAGGCCCCCGTTGGGGCGCGAGGCCGTGGGCGACGGCCCACGCCTAGCTACGCCACTGCATTCGCGTTTGTCATGAGTGGCATGATGGTATAGTAAATGTCACCAATATCCCTTTTATAGAGGAATCCGCCGCGCTGCGTAAAATCCCAATGTCAAAGCTCTTGGTGCAACCTCAACAATTTAAATACAAAGTGACAATGCCAAATTGTTTACATATAGGCGGGTCTACACAGAACGAGGCGCCTCGCGAGGAAATTGCCGCGCGGAACAGCTCGATCAGTGGAGCACCTCGCCCGAGCCATTGCAGCCGCGAGTGTGTTTGCTTTGCCCAAGGCAAGTCTACACAGGCCGATCTTCGCGCGGCAATTTCGTCACAAGGCATCTCGTCCTGTGTGGATCCGCCATCATTTTTTTTAACTATATACTTACGTGCTTGAGGTGGCGCATTGATGTCTCCCGTGGACTGAAAGAATGAGTATGGCCTCACATGAATCAAGTTAGAGGCGTGCCGCCACACATCCTCTCTATCATCTATGATGCAGACCATGTTGTCTCCACAAGGAAATA
The DNA here is from genome assembly GCF_963556715.1 of Cydia fagiglandana. NCBI lineage: Eukaryota > Metazoa > Arthropoda > Insecta > Lepidoptera > Tortricidae > Cydia > Cydia fagiglandana. The sequence goes on from NC_085947.1 coordinate 8,119,269, forward strand.
ATGCCCTGAAAAAAAAAATTATGTTGAGACTAAATGTTTTTTGTTTCTTAATGCTCTAATAACTCTTAAATGCACGGGTACTAGCGACGTGGAAGATGGTAATGTTTTAACAGAGCGCATCCAGTTTTCGTTCTATAAACGGTGGCTAAAAAGTAAGTGCATTCCCATTGGCAGAGAGGTTTTGGGATTATATTGAGCAACTTTCGCGATTTCAGGGTTGGTCTCATAGTAAAAGTTGCTCAGTATAATTCCAAAACCTCCATGGCAACGGGAATGCAGTTATTTTTAGCCCCCCTCTATACAACTTTTGTAATAAAAGTTCAAGCGCTACAAATGCTATTTGTTTAGTTTATCTGAGTATATTGGATGGGTGTTTAGCACTACATATCTGCAATTTTTCAATAAAGTGAGATGAGTCTTAAATAAAGAATGTAAGTACTTACTTTAAATTTGCAGATTTTGTTCTAGGATCAAAACACTCATCTCTTGACAATATCCTATGAGAAAAGTACTTCTTTTCTGGATCCAACAAGTCAGCTATAGCATGAGCATACTGCCGGGCGCCAAATGTACAGACATGCAGCTCATAGTGTTTAGATGCTGATTCAAGGAACTCCTGGGTCCGGGGCCTGAGTCTGGTGTGGCACCAGCGCCCTGGGCTGCCTGGACCTCGCAGGAAGAAATGCAGTACATCCTGTAATCAAGTATTAAAATAGGGTTACTAGAGCAAAAGTAGGTTAAGGGATCAATTATGTATAAAAATATGCCAAATAATATTCAAACTTTACCTTCAAATTAGGTGGAATATTATCATTAGTTGTATGCACTAATGTCTGATCCAAGTCTACTAGCAGCACCAGCTTGCGATCTTTAAGAAGGCGTTCCGCATCCTCCCGGCCTAACTTTTGAGCCAGCTCCTCGGAAACCTAGAAAATATATGACAATCATAATCATTTATGCTGTTATTTGTTATTAGGTTATGGTATTAGTTTTTGCTGTTGATTGATTATTAATCGCAAAAAAATGACATGCTTATAGTTTTATAGATAAGATTGAATCAGTTATTTAATTGCAATTATCTGTGAAAGATGTTCTTGCACAAGACAATACCAAAATGGGTTTCATATACAGTTTCAATTTCATTACAAAGATTCTTAAATATAATATGGCCATTAATATTACAAATGTTTTATTAAAGAAGAGTAATAATTACCAGATTTTATTTATTGTTTTGCATCCGCTATAATTTTGTTGTTAGTAATGTTTGTATGATTATCTGGTTATAAAGTCTCATTTAACTAATCTAACGAACCATAAAGTTTACTTTGAATTGATAAGTATGATCCCAAATCTAATTAGCCAGGTCCACATAAAGCGAGCATAAACGCGAGGCAATTTCCTCGCGCACAAAACGGCCGGGTAGACGTGCCTCACGCGTGCCACCTTGGCCGAGGTACCGCTATTTGGTAATCAGGGGACAACTTTTGTCTGAAAAATTAAAATAGATAGATAAATCAAAGTACCTTAAGCTCAGGTACGGAATGCACCATGGGCACGACGGCCACATCCCTCTTCGGGGCCTCATCGGTCCGTAGGTCGGCGCCGCACTCCGCACACATCTCCTTCATCACTGTCGGGTGCCGACATTCTTCTAATTCTGCTATAGGTGTCCTGTAAGAGTAATGTTTTGGTTAGCCACAAATGTTAATAGTGAGAACGAAATTTTACACTGGTATTAGTGGTATTTAATAGGAAATTTTGAAGTATTTATACTATTAAGTTCTACAATACTCACCACACGACTCCAATTTATAGTAAAAATATGAGTAGTAAATTTAGTAAACAAAAGTAGTTCAAATTTGGCGGGAAAGTAAGATTAACATGGCCGCGCCAGAAAGAGATATAGCAAATTACACTTTAGAAAACTGCGTGTTTATTATGAATGAAATTGCATTGGGATATGAAAGCAAAAATTATAAGAGTAAATACAAGATAAGTTTATGTGACGTCACTCACCCCGGCTCTGCAATGTCGCCTTCCTTTACCTTGATGCACGATATCGTACCAGCGCGAACAGCTTTGTATTTCTTTGTTTCACTACTTTGGCCTGACGAATCATTGTATAAAAATAATATTTGGCCTTGTGATACGAATGCACCTTCTTTCACTTTCCATTTTGTGAGTTTCACAGGCTTTTCTGATGGAACAGAAATAGGCACAGTTTGGTCGGCCATTTTGAACGGATATTGCGCTTTGTTTATTGTAAGAACGATATCTTATTGGTCAGTAACAATATATTTTGGCGGTATCTTAATATCTACCAATGGAATTATACATAATCACAGCTAGTATGTTTCTGATTGGCTCAGTTCTTGGATCACATGACAGCCGGAAGTAACGCACTGCGACAATGTGCTAAATAACTACGGTGTTACCATGTTACAAAACTTTGAAAAATACTATCGACTGCCGCGAAATCGAATCATTTCAAAACGATTACGATTTTAGTTTGTATGTTTGTCATACTCAAGGCCTGTTCACTTCCTAAGAAAGTTATGTCCCCAAATAATTGCGCATGTGTGCGCCTGAAGCTTCTATGTGTGCGTTGGCCTCCGAGAAAAAGTTGCGAGTAATAAAAATAAAAACATTTTTCTACAGCAACATTGCTCCCAACTCTGATTTAAATTATCACGAATTTTATACATAATTAATCATAAAACGGGACTTAAAATGCTTAAAACTTAATTACACGCGATTAAGTTTTATGATGAATATTTGCTTTGTTTGAGCGTTATATGTATTATTATAAGATTTATGAGTAATTTGCCATTCATAGTGGAAATAGTTTAATTTGAAACCTCAAACAGCTCGGCCTAGATCTATGACAAAGATATTTTATCTGTGCTTTTCGCTCTTGCAAAAATGGCCGCTCAAGCTAGTTCGCTTTCCTTTACAATAAAACTGAAAATTAGTTATTGTGTCGATTCACGGTATAAATGTGTGTGAAAAGTAATAATACAATGCGACTTTTCATAAAATCAAAGTTTTATTGCATAATCATCCACCATAATAAAAAAATATATTTGTCAATGACTCTGTCCAACTGCTGTGGTTAAAGTTCATAACGAACATTTTATTTATTAAATCTTTAAATAATAAATACAACGTAGCGGTACAACCACTTAAGACTGTAAGTCTGTACCTACATAGATTACAGCAATGCACATAGAAAATGTGCTAAATGCGGAGCAATGGCTGTTGAAGCAGCCAGAGTGAAATTTATACAGCTTTAGTGGGTTCAGAAGGAACCGAGTCATAACGCATCTGGAAAGCGTATTAATTAACCGTGAAGAAATGTATGAATACAAGTTAGAAATCTGTGTAAAATGCCGTGTGTAAAGTGTAGTGTATCTGTGTGTAAAGTGTAATAGGTAGGTATGCCTAATGTTATTTGTATAATACTGAAAACTTTGTGAATGCGCTTTATTAATGTCTATTTTTAGGTTTAATTTTCAGTGTATATTTCTATATGTAAAACATAATACAATGTTATAAACATAAATATGCCTTTTATTTAAATCAATAGATAATACCACAAACAAGGGGTAATATTTGCATCTTCATATATTTCGTGATATGAAGATAACAAATATGTTTATCAACATAATTACTATATACCTATAATACCAATACCCGCCAGGCTAAACCGGTTGTTAACTTTAGTTCCATTGGTACACATCGAGGGCGCCAGTAGTATAAACGTATAAACGGTTGGGGACATTTTTTTGTATGGAGTTACCGTTCTTCTCCTAGTGAGTATTATATTCTTTGGTCATACTGATGACGGAACGTGACTATTTACAATTTATTGTGTCATTATCTGTGCAACTTTTCATTCGTCGTCGCTGACGGTCGAATATTAGTTGTTATTTTTATTTTCTACTTTTTTTCTGTGTAGAATTTATGTAAAAATATCTGTGAATTTGGTTTTACTATGTCTGAAGATAATTTAACTGTGAGTGATACCTCAGACATCGAGGAAGGCGGGAATGCTGAGCTTCGTGGATATCTGAGTAAATGGACAAACTATATTCACGGTTGGCAGGACAGGTTTATTGTATTGAAGGATTCAACTTTATCATATTACAAAAGCGAATTAGAGAGCAATCTTGGATGTCGCGGTGCCTTATGTCTGAAAAAAGCCAAAGTTAAGGTAAATATAATTAATTACTCGTCCGTATCCGCGCCGCACAAAAAATGTATTTGCCCTTGCAATGACTAGCTTCCTTCCTACTCACTCCGGTACATTTTAATAGATAAACAAGTTAGTTTTAAGATGTTTCATTCGGTACGACCTTGTGATTGCTTATTATTACCTATTATAGATATAGTTTGATGAATCCTCACTTTATTGCAGCCCCACGAGTTTGACGACTGTCGTTTTGATGTTTCCGTCAGTGATTGTGTGTGGTACTTGCGAGCCTCGAATCCCGAGGAGAAACAGCAGTGGATTGATGTTTTGGAGTCATTTAAAGTGAGTACTAAATGCCTAAATTGTTGAAGGTGTAATCAAATTTCAGAAGCTATGGTAACATGAGTGTGTCCTGTAGGTTTACCGTGGCATGGCAAGCATGTAAACGCGCCATCAAATCAACAATTCGAAACTCTTTTCAACTAAGTTATAATCGCCTCTGTTATTACAAACATAATTGAGCGACCAATAGCCATGGCCTGAAGGTTAAAGAATCCTAAATAATGGATTCAAGTGCAATTGTCTATATACATAATTAGCAACAGGTCATGACTAGGTAATTCCACTAATTGCCTGTGATTGTTTCATCTCGAGCCATAATTAGTTGATTGATTGCCGGGACTAAAGATCACAATGCAATGTAAATAAGACGCAGATTTGGTCTGACAAACAATTAGTATTCTTCTTAATCATTTGTGAGCTTCTCATTTTTACATTTAGCCGCGCAACTCACATGCTATTAGTGCTTGAAAATTTAGAACTTGAACCTAGGCTCTCTGAAACATGTCACTTGAGTAGGGTTACTAAATTTGGAATTACTTGACAAAATTCCTGATTTCCAAAATCCCTGACACGTCAGGACAGTTCCTGTCATCTGGTAACCCTACACTTGATTAACTAAAATGATTAGTACTATAGGGGCTTCACAAGATCCTTCCACACCTTCCTGTCTTGAGCAACCGTCTTGGCTTGAGACAGGAAGGCGTGGAAGGATCTTGTGGAGGCCCTATGCACCTCCGGGGTGCCCTAGGACAGACAACAACAACCACTATAGGGGCTTCGCTACTGATAGAAATCCAGTTTATATAAAATGATTACCTCACATCATATTAAATTTAGTCAATGCCATATAGTATTCAAATGCATGTGAGAAACAACACATTGAATAGTTTCAAGGGGAACTAGAGGTTTTAATAATCAATATCTATTAGAAAATTAAAGAATACTACCTACTAAATACACTTCTGACAAAGCATCCTTATATCCTACAATAAATAAGATAAGATAACAAGTATTATGGTAATCATCTTATCTACTGGCTTTAATTGTCACCTATGTAGGCAATGAATCATTATTGTCAGGTGATTATGACTAGCAAGGTGCAAAAAAATTTAGACATTGAAGTCATTGAAGTTTGTAACTCATTATCATAAGAAAGTTGGTGAAATCTGATTAATTAGGCAAGATTTATTAAAGTAATTAGAGCTCTAGAATGAATCACTAAGCAGGCTATCATTTACTGTAGCATGTGAAGCTTATTTTCCTAGTACATTCTATTTTCTCTACCTTATGCACCAAGTTATTGGTGTACCTACAAACAATTTTGTCGCGTTGCTCCAATTCAAAATTTACTGTATGGACGTTTGGGCTTACGGCTCTATTTTATAATGTCCTCTCGTATAATGCTACAATACAAATGCGACATTATGCGACACTCGCAAAAGAAATCTTACCTTTCATATGGAAAGCCAGAAATAAGTTAGAATACATATATGAAATAAAATACCATCTTAGTTGTGTGTGTAGCAAGTTGATAGGTACCTAGTACCTACATTTTCAATTGAAATTATATGTAGAGTCGTAAACATCGAACAATCAAGTTTATTTGCATATAATATGAAACCGCCACTTTTCTGTCAAGGTTATTTCATAATACGATAATATTTTCCTTGATTGAATTTAAAGTGGATCTCCACTCGAGCGGTTTAATGGATTGTCTCTATTATCTATGTATCAATTTGCTTTGATTCGGTCATGCGTAACATCTGTATAGCATTCTCGTCGAGTTACTAATGTACAGTCGCCATCAGATATATCGGAGCGCCCAAGGTGCTCACAAATATCTGAACACGCCTCTATTGTCAAGGCGTTAGAGTGCTTGTTCAGGTATTGTGAACACCTTGGCCGCTCCGATATATCTGATGGCGACTGTAACAAATATAACCGTAATCAGTCGTAATTGGATTACGATTTCGGTTGTGTGACTCACGGACTAAACATGCTATTGTGTGCACTCGTAACATTTCCACCAGCTTTATCAGTTTTATCAGTTTACAAATCATATCGACGAGGATTTCAATATTGATGACTGGTAAGATAACAAGTCGAACAGGTACTCGAAAACTTGACGTAGGTATATTATTTATTACCTATTGTGTAGTAGGTATCTATAAGAGGAAAGGTAATAACAATATATACACGATAAACGCATTTAAAGTTATAAGAAAACTGAAAAATCAGTGTTTCATAAATAAAAAGGGAAACAGTTTCGACGGTAATGTTTTTCGGATGTATGTTGTATTTGTATGTGAGTATCTACTGTCTATTTTATGACACAATCAGCCTAAACAAGTTGATTGACTAAATTATAGGTATTATGGAAAACCTTGGCTGCATGAAGCTGATTTGTGTCATACATATTAAGTAAGTAAAATTCACATTCAAGCGCATGCTGCGCAAGCATCTCCTTGACAAACTTTCTTCTTCGTCAACTTAATGATTCACACAAGGTATATAAATATGTATCGTATTTATGTTTATGTAAGTCTATTTGTATTAAGTATATGTGTAAGTTTATATTCATATAGAGTCTTATTTACAAATTCTTTTACTTTAAAGACACTGCACCCTTAATCATTCTGGTTTGACCCATTGGTTGACTGGTAGAGAATGCCTTAAGGCATTAAGTCCGCCATTTGTACCTTCATGTATTGTGTAAATAAATAAGTAAGTCGAAAAGTAACATAATAGGTCTAAACTAATTTAGTCCCAAAACCAAGCTACCTTACATTGGAACGCTTCGCGGGCCGGGGTTTGGAGAGCCCTGCTAATAGTCAATAAGATTTTTTTGACGAAACTGGCCGCGTAGCCAAGATGCCGATCGCTTACGCTCCGTAGCGATCGAAACGCAACTGTCACTGTCGCACTAATATGGAAGTGTGATAGAGAGACATAATGGTTTTCGTTGTCGAAGCGATAGCGATTGTAACCTTGGCTAGGCCGGCTGGCCGCATAGCCAAGATGCCAATCGCTTACGCTCCGTAGCGATCGAAACGCAACTGTCACTGTCGCGCTAATATGGAAGAGTGATAGAGAGACATAATGCTTTTCGTTGTCGAAGCGGTAGCGATTGTAACCTTGGCTAGGGCGGCTGAAAACTAATCTCATGAGGCTTTGTGCGAAGCCCGCGCTAGAGGAAACAGAAACTTTCGATATTTTTATATGAATAATATCTATGACTGTTAAATAACTTATAGATGTTGCGGCGGGCGGTGTTTCACTGACCCTCGTAGCCAATAGCGGCACTAGATGATCCAGTAGTGATTCGTGGTGTCAGCATTATTTTAAAATATGTGTTAATTTTATGATTTATTTCAGTTTCGACTAAAAAAAATATTGTTTCCTCTCTTCAGGTGGAGTCTGGATATGGCACAAGTTCTGACAGCAGTTCCAACGGCGGCGGCTTGCGGCGTCACGGGTCCGTCACGTCCTTACAGTCGACGGGTTCCCATGGTAAGATTATTTTTATTTTACCCGAATTCTGCAATCGATAGGGTTATGATTTGAGTATCGATCACACGGCAGCACTGCTCTAGACTTGGACGCACCTTTAACGCAGCAAAATGTATGACAAAAACGCAACGGATAAGATATATCACTGCCTATACTAACAGCAACATTTCTAACTGTATATCGGTTGCCCTTATTACAAAAGGCATAAGGTCCACCAATGTACAGTTAACAGTGTGGGCGATGGTACATATGTGGCGTCAAGTTCCGGTGTGGTAGGCCTTTAAGTGGTCTGTATACATTTTAATAATTATGTAGGTTCTCCCATTGCAACGGTTGTTATGAACAAGGTTATTTTTATGATTAAGTGAGCTCTTTTAAGGTTCTTCGCGGAAAAATGTTGCCACTGCAGTACATTGTTTGTAAAGTAGAAATTACTTTTTTATAAATAAACACGCTAAGATAATTTATTAATTGGTAATTTTACTCCTACGATTTTAAAAAGTACTTTTATTTACTTATTTTTACATAAATACAAGACGCGCTAGTAAAAAGTGGCAACATTGTCTTACTTTTTTTGGTCTTGAATTAAAATTTACTATTTTCAGTTTAGTGATAGTGATAACTCACGCTCTCAAACTCAAAATATACTTTATTCATGTAGGCCTAGCAACAAGCTCCTATGAATCGTAATTAAGCTTAATCTAATTATCAGAGCAATTTATTGATGTTAATATTATTCCATAATAACATTGGATTATTATACAGTCTCTCACCCCTAGACTAGAATTTTAGTTTCATAAATATCTTGAATTTACACCAGAGCAGGTAGTAAGGACTGTATCGTTTATTATAAATACAGATAAAACCTGGTCTAACTGTTGACGTGTGTATTATTTTGTATTACTATGTTCTTAAGGTATAATCTGGGGGTATTTTTAAGACATATCTGATATAAGAATGTTTTACATTTATTTTATTTTAGGGACTTTATGATGATTTTAATACCTTCTAGCAAATGTAATTCGGACAAGCCCATCGAGCTTAATTTGAGACTATTTCACCGATTCCTTAGTACGATTTAAAGAAACAAAAGGTTAATATGCTGCCAAAATATGCCATCTAAGTGTCCTTTTCATGATTGCTCAATTGAACATCCACAGAATAAATGTGGTGTATTTTATCTTTACATGAAAACGACTTTTTATGCAACATTTTGGATTCCCGTCAATTTCTGACGCCAGGGAAATGACGGAAACAGCTAAAAGAATCTACCGAAATCCAAAGCCTAACGGACATTCATGGCGTTGAACCATGGCTAGAACAGGTCGATAGAAACGCTCCATGATGGTTATATTGTATACCAAAGTCGGGGTTGTCGTAAGTAACATGCCATATTTTCAAAAAGGCCACCAAGCACAGATCCAAAACTTTTTTTCCAACTAAAAGAAATGATTAGACTATGCCCAGATGTTTCGCTTTACGAATCATATGTAATTGCTGTTTACATAGTACGATTTTTTTTGTGTAATACCTATCTTGTTCGCAAACCGTAAATTTTCTTGTAGTATTTGTCCGAAATCGTTGTAGTTACTCGGGAGGATTGGGTAAATATTGTCCAAACCATATGCTTTACGTGATCTCCCAGGACGAAATGTTACTTATTATTAAAGCACTAATTAAACTATATGTGTAATTTTTTAATAAAAACATAATACCAGAAAAAACGGCTAAGTAAAGTTGTATTTATAATAAACGATACAGTCCTTAAACGTGGACGTAACTGAATTCATTCTAAACTAGTTTTTGCCCGCGACTTCGTCGGCGTGGAATTAGTGACAGCAGCTAAAGTAGGTATAGCGCCTGGATAATGCTAATAGCAATCATTCAATTCGCGCATTGCTTACTTCAATTATCGGGCAATCCATTAACTCTTTCAATTCCCCCCCTGTCTCCACTCTCTTCAGGGATGATTTCCGACATAAAAACTATCCTATGTTCCTTTCCCCGGGACTCAAACTATCTATACCAAATTTCAACTAAATCGGTTCAGTGGCTTACGCGTGAAGAGGTTACAGACAGACAGACACACTTCCGCAATTATAATATAATATTAGTATGGATTAGTAGGTACAGCACCGCTTGCGTGACTTCAAATTGTCTTTAGTTCTCCAACATATATTTGAGATGTGATGTTATTATTTGCTGTGTTTGCTGGTCGCCAGTAACAATGAACTGGCAATTAAATCCGTTCGCTACTACGTTGGCGTCTGTCATATCAACCTCATTGATATGACTTTGAGATAACACAGGAATTTGTCCTGTGGCCTGCGAACAATCAGCAATATTTTATTTTTAGATTTGCAATCATGCTTTTGTAAACCAGAACTACAGGATATGAGTTAGACTGCTCATTTATCCTTTATAACTTACTTTAGGAAATGATACATGTTAAATCATACACTTGAAGCCTATAGGGAAAAAATAAATATTGTGTATCTTTATCAAAGAGAATTAAGTAGACCATATTGTATAAAGTGACGATAATTTTACATAATAATGCAAAAAAAGTGAAAGTTATTTTTTCTACAATAAAGTACTATAACTAATCGATTTTAACCGTTTATTGTTTCGAACGAGGCTCGTAACGCCTCCTGCCGATATTTTTAAGAGTTAATTTTGTAAGACAAGGAGAGAACGGTCTATGCTTTCATTTGTCTATGTCTTTATACGTTAAATTTATGACACAGGACATCCTTATATGAATCATTATCACTTATATTATGTATCTGATTATAAAAATATTTTAATAAACGTTCAGCAATGTATATAAATTCATTAGTGACAATGGTGACCTTTCTAAACCATGCTCATTCATATTATAAATACGATAACTCTGTCTACTCGTACCAGTCTGCCTGATTGCCTGTTCATTACTCGTTCATGTATTCACGGCTAAACTTAGAGTTTAGACCAATTTTAATAAAATGTGGCTAGTATACAAAATGACAGAAATAATATCTCTACACAGGTACATACAAACATAACAAAGGCAGAGCTTGTATTATCATAACTACATGTAAAGTTTTCTTGATATCAGTTGCCTATACCTACATTATATGTTGTTAAGTACATTGTATCTTTTACTTAACCTTCACTATTTTATTTATTATTTATATTGAGAGTTCTGTACCTAAAGGGCATTATAATAATGTATAATTTACACGTGTATGAAAAAATAAACACGTAACAAAGCGAAAGTACGAGTGCTATGCCTGTACTATAATTTGTAGGCATGTATATTTATGCGCATTAGCGTCACAAGTAGTTATCTACCAGGTTTTCCTCTGCTTAAATACGTTCTAGGCATTTAACATTATGAAAATGTGATCACAAAGTAAAGTAAGTAAAAACAAAAGATACGATTATTGAGTTTATTGAAGTCGCGCGTATGAATTTCAGAACGTAGGAAACGATTGTGAACTATCGGCGGATGCATAAAGCGTCCATGAAGTACAGGGAGCCATTATGCTTATGGCGTGACATTTCATTGTTATTTTTCAAGTTTTCAATTAAGGTAGACCGTCCGATGCGCACTATAAGAAGAGCACACATACAATGATAGGCATTGCTTTTTATTCAAGTTACATTGTGAGAGAATCGAGTATCTAGGGAAAGATAGTAGTAGGTAGCTAGTGACTAGCTACTCTTAAATTCAATTCCATACTTCATTGACAAAATGTTGAAAAAGTATTTCTTGGAATAATACGAAAAAAGGTCTACTGGAAATTCGGAAATCTGTTATTGCAACTTTGTTAATAAATAGCTTTTACTTCGCAGGACGCACATCACGCCGGCTGGCCGAAAAGATAGCCGAACTGGACACATACGGCGAACTGCTTTCAAAACAGTCGACACAACTGCAGCAGTACTTTGACATGTGCGTGTCCAAGCTACCGGAGATCGGAGACGACGTCACCGAGGCTATCGACGCCGTTGAGTTGGCTGATGGTAAATATTGTTAAAGACCTTATTATATTGTTTACTACTTTCGGAACAGTCGACACAAATACAGCAGTACTTTGACATGTGCGTGTCCAAGCTACCGGAGATCGGAGACGACGTCACGGAGGCTATCGACGCCGTTGAGTTGGCTGATGGTAAATATTGTTATATACCTTTTAGTATACTACTTTAAAAATAGGCGACACAACTACAGCAGTACTGTGCATGTCCGTGGCGAAGCTATGGTAAGGTATGGTAAGGTATGGTAAGCATTGTCATGTACTCTATATTGTTTACAAGATACTTTCGAAATAGTTTAACTACAGTTGAGTTATAAAAAAAAAAGCTTATAGCTTTATAGCTGACGGTAAGGATTTATTGTTAGGCTTATGTCTGTCGTGTCGTAATCAAAACACATTTTACACAAACCTTATAACATTGGAAACTAATGTCGATCACACGTCACTTTTTTTATGTTTACGTTAAGTAGCTTTCGAAAGAACTGTATAGCTGTATTACTTAATAATTATCTAACGGTCGCTAAGCCAAATTATAGGCGTTTAGAAGTTAGGATATTGATGCTAGGTACTAAAAGCGTCAAATGATATTGCAGTGTCCTCGTGTTCTCGTTTGACACAATGGTGTTAATGGATCGTAAATTTACGCCGATTAAGGAATATAAATATTATTGATATCTGAGTTCCAATACCGTAGACACTTCCAATAGGTACTATATATTTGTTAAGTGAGCTATTTATCGTCTGTTAGTTGTAAACAGTGTAGATATGTTAACCTTCGCTAAACTATACAATTTTGCTCTTTATCAAGCCACCAGAGTCACGTAGCGACATCTACCGGAAAGTTAATGCTACGTAAACGGCACCTAATGCGCTGCCTGTGCCTACTATTAAGTTTTTTGTTTGTACCTACTAAGTACAATCATCTGCTAAAAAAATTTACCCACCGGATGATTGAAAGTATTTTTTTAGGTTTATGCAGAATTCGTGACCTAATTAGATTTAGCCTTGCGACTATTTAGCGCAGTAACCTTAAAATACGCATGTCGTGTTGCAATTGCGCGCTTATAGCCTGCCACCTGAACTCTGTCTTAATGACTTTAAAACTAACACGGGACTTAATCGCGTAAAATTTACGTATATTTATGGCCTGACGTTTCGAACGTGACTTTACGTTTGTGGTCACAGGCAGACTGGCTTGGAATTGTATCAACATCTTGCTGCGCGGGTTTTGCAAAGAAGATTTTCTGTTTTTTCTATCTTCTGATACACGTATATATTTTTTTAATACAATTGCTCAAAAAGTTTAGCTTTTGTAGCTGCAAATCGTGCGTAAAGTTTGATTTTTTTACACTAGTGCTAAAAAGTAATCTGATTGATACTTTTTAAATAAATGAGTATTATTCGAGACCCGCTTATAAATGACCCACCTGAACAACGTGCGATTGGGCATAAAGGAGTATTAATCGAGACCCAATAGTATTACTTGAACAACGCGCGATTGAATGAAGCTGTCGTTCGTACACTGCACTTAAGAATATAAATGTAATTAATTAGATAGTATATCAATATAAAGAAATAAAAAAAGATTCACGTTTTTTTACATAATTATATGTTCTGAAATAATAATACAATTTCTCTTCAATTGCCATAATGCTGACAACAGTGACAACAGAATCCCCATTGAAAAAAAAAGGCAATTAAAAGTAAAACTTTTTTATTCTCTTCCCGCCTTTTTTATTCAACATTTAAGTGATTTATGTTTGTAATTGCCACGAACGTATCATATTACGTATCAGTTATTAAATAAAAATGAGTGATTCAGACGATTTTGGAGTGAATTTAACGCGACCAGATAACAAAGCAAAGGTATCCGTTGCAAGTGACAGTATATTACCGGAAAAATCGAAAGCATTATACATTGCTGTCTATGAACATTTTTCGCAATTGTATTAAAAAACGTTGTTCGACACACGTGCGGAAGTGTCATTTCCACTCGTCCCGAGTCTTGACCCTCGCCTCTCGGCTCGGGTCAAGAAACCTCGGTACTCGTGCACAATGACATACTTCTCGCACTTATATCGAAAACTACTATTCTACTCGTCGTCTATAATACTTGAATTAAGATTTCTTATACCAAACTTCAATTGGGTATTTTTAATGTACCCAACTCAACTATAATATTCATATCGATACAGTTTAGTCAACTATAATGAAAATGACCAATCGCAGCTCGCCGCGATCAAGAGGACGAAACAAAACCATAGCTCAAATTATTTATTTATTTTAGATTGTATAGTAGAAACAATTGGTTCATAAGTCAGAAACGCGCATGTGACACCTTTAATATAGCAACATCCATAGACTACGAAAACCACTTAGGGTCGGTTGCACCAAACTGTTCGTATCGTTAAAGAGTTCGCTAAATTTTTATGTATGGAAAGTTTCATAGTAAGGCGCCGGGGCGCGCCGGCTGACGTTGATCAGTCTGTCAAATGTGGTTGGTGCAACTGGCCCTTAGTGTTGCTTGTTAGTCTCCATAGGCTACGGTGGCCAAAATCGAGAAAACAACTGTCTAAAAATTTAATTTAGCGCGGAGCAAGTACCAGGGCCTCATGAGTTACGAGAAGGTGTCGTTGACCAACGCGCCGGGGGCGGCGGCCGGCGCGCGTAGTATGAATAAGGTATCGCGGCTGCTCGAGTGCTCGCGTACCATCTTAGCTGCATACTTTTGGTTTGGTTTGTTTGTATGATTTTACTAGTTTAAAGTATTATTTTTGCTGACTCGTAGGAAAAGTATTGTATACAATAGTGATATAATCAAGCTTTTCAATCTCGTACCTGACTTAGGCAACTCAGCAAGCTTCGTTGCCTAAACACGGTACTCGACTGAAAAGCTCTCTATTATATCACGATTGTATAAAATACTATTACGTACAAGGATGATCTAAACCTTGTGTATAGTTTAACCTAATACTTAATTTTTATATGCAGGTAACCCGCTAAGCCTGCACGCGGGTGAGGTGCGCGCGACGAGCACGTCATTCAAAGCGACGGTGGCGGCGACGCTGGGCGCGCTGCAGCACTGCGCCGCGCTCATGCGCCGCCGCGAGCGCCAGGCGCGTCAGGCCGAGGAGCTCTACATGTGAGTGCAGCACTACACTCGGGCTAGCTCCCGCCATGGGCTCATTTAGGGCTGAGGGTACCATTTATCAAACTTGCTTAACTGGGTAAAAGAAAGGGATTTAGACGATGCGAGAACTCGCATGCGAGTTTCATACCATTGCGGGTATTGATCGGTCGGTTGAATTGGACGTAACCAACAGTCCGCAATGTAACTAAAATCGCATGCGAGTTCGCTTGCCGTCTAAATCAGTTCTTAGACGATGCGAGAACTCGCATGCGAGTTTCATTACATTGCGGTTTTTGATCGGTCGGTTGAATTGGACGTCACTAACAGTCCGCAATGTAACTAAAATAGTATGCGAGTTCGCGCGCCGTCTAAATCAGCCCTCAGTGTCACGTTCAGCGGTTGTAGCATGGTCGCATTTTTATGACCTGTCGCCATGCCTGTCACGTTCTAACAAGTATGTAAGTGCGAGAGTGACATGCATAGTGACAGGCGATAAAAATCCTACCATGCTACAGCCGCAGGTGTCGTAGGTCAGAGAGCGGAGTTTTTGATAAATCGTACTGCTTTTACGGTTCGCAATACGGTTGTGAAAAAATTTATTAGCAATCTTGAGGATTTTATCTAATGACTTCATCGATTCGAATCCTGAATTCTAGATTTTCACTCGATTGAGACAAATCATGTACATATGTCTAAAACGCACAAACAGTTAAAGTGTGTTTTAGATAATTTAAATACATATGTCTATCCCTTTCGACTATTAATTGTTGTCATCAAGTTTGCTCGCTATAGTCGCACCAAACTAAGTCTGCAGCGGGTTTGATAGCCCACGCAGTGTAAGGGTTATTACACGTCATAATTTCATAGAAGTTTGATGTTTAAAATGACACTTGCACTGCGTGGGCTATCAAAATCGCTGCAGACTTTTTACGGTCTGACTATACCAACGTCAAGCAACGCCACAGACTATACAATCAAGTTTTGCCATCCCTAATAATTCCTCGTTGCAACGCTGAGCCGAACGCAGCCGAGAGCGCCCGAAAGCTCCAGTGTCGCCCCACTGATTCAGGTCAAAAGGTGGCAAAATACAACTGCAAAAGTGATAACCAACTTTTGCAGCTCGCTGGACACCTCAATGGAACAGTCAGCAGCATTAGTTGCTAAGCGGGCGAGGTGTTCAAAATGATCTTGACGCGACTTTATTGTTAAAAGAATAAGAGCGTGTCAAGGTAATTTTGAACACCTTGCCCGCTTAGCAACTTCTGCTGCTGACTGAACAACAAGTTTAAATTTATTAATGTCCGATTTCCGTACTTTCAAATATTTAAGTTTGATATTAATGTTGTCGGATTGAGATCTAAAACATTCATGTTGTTGCAGGGCTTTGAAGAACCAGCTAACAGAAGCGAGGTTGGCGTCAAAACCAGGGCCAGATCACGAGGTATGTCTTACGTATAAATAAATCATTACAATATGGGGGCCACAGACAAAACATCCTCCAGACTGAGCATAGTCGCGCTACCCCCTCTGCCACGCTTACGGTAATTTTACTCCATGTTCGAGTCGAAAGTGTCTTAACTTTGTGTGACGTCCGTGTCTTTGAACGGTCAAAAATCGATGACGTAATTTATGGACAGCCCCTTACAGGGTTAAGATAGGTCTGTCTGTATTAGTAATATGTGACGACCCAAGGGTAAAGGTACCTTATGGCAGTTGGCACTTACGCAATTATTAACACCACTCCAATACTATTACGGTGCTCTGCGACCTAAGCACCAGCCGCCATAAGGTACAGTTTCCCTTGGAACGTCACATATTAAAAATTTTATGACGCGTTTCATAGTTTTAGCTATATCGTTTTATTGTCTTCCTTCAGCAGTTCTCAAACTTTTCTGACGAAACTAAAGAAAAATATTGGAACACCAAAATAAGCCTCCTGATACTGAACTATGTAAGAAGATTTTTTTACTCTTTTTAATGTGAATGTCCAGCGGTAAATGTAAAGTAGTATGTTGAAAATGTTTTGTACTCGTAGATTGTACAAAAGAAAAATATACTTAAATATAACTACATAGGTTCTAGAAGAAAGTGGTTTTTAACTGCCCGGTTCAATATAAAACACTATTTCTTTGTATTTAAATACGGTGACAAAACTATTAGGTGTTGTTAGTTATTATGTGGTTAAATTGACGCTTATCATTAACAGTGGCACAACTCAAAATGAAATGCTATTGCATTTAGTATTCTATCTTGTACTGGTAAGATTTAAAATCGAATGGCATTTCATTTTGTTTTGTGTCACTATTCATGATAAGCAACTTAATGTGAAATTTAGTGAAATGTAACTATACGCAGTATTCATAATTATTATAATTACAGTCACGCTTTAGAATTGAAAATAGACCTGTAGACTCCTGTATGTCTTGTTGTGGCAAGAGCAGGATCAGAGTTGCCGCAAATCGTGCTCAATGGCGTGCAATAGGAGAGGCCTATGTCCAGCAGTGGACGAGAGTAGGCTGATGATGATGATGAGACTCTTGTATAAAAGTTTAGTTTCGTTCTATTTCGTAACAAAAGAAATTCAACCGTATTTTCTTCACTTCAAAATCTTCAAATTCAATTAGTATTTTTTTTGTATTTGGGGCTTAAAAATGTAATACACGGTGTAACATAAGGAAACCGAATAATTTGAACCACGCATTTCTGAGGTCAAAAAAAAATAAAAAATGTAATATGAGTTTAGGTCAATTTCGCCAAAAAAAAAATTTTTTTTGTTGTTTTGTTTTTAAAATTTTTTGAATGTATTTGTACATAACAAATAAATGTTATTGGTAAACTTGCTACTTAAAATTGATTTTTACATTTTTTTTTCGTAAAACCTACTTTTTGCAACGTGTTACTTGTCACTTTTTGACATCTATCAATAAGGATATTTAAACTACGTCCCATAGCAGCAACATCACCATCAAAAAGGCCTTTTACACTATGTAACTATAAAAACTTGTTTTTTTTTTTAAATTACTAATATCTCTGAAACTAGGCGATTTTCAAAAACAGTTTATAGGACATTTTTGTCTCTAAATATGATCGCTAATACGCTGTTAAAATTATTCTGTTTACTCATGTTACACCGTGTATATAAATTAGTTTTAGTTCCAAAACTCAGCTACTACTAGAAAATCACTGCGCAACTTCTTTACCAACCCCCTATGGTTGACCTATAGTACAGTCGCCATCAGATATATAGGAGCGGCCAAGGCGCTCACAAATATCTGAACACACCTCTTGTCAAGGCGTTAGAATGCGTGTTCAGATATTGTGAACACCTTGGCCGCTCCGATGTATCTGATGGCGAATGTACCAACTTTAGACAAAACAATTCAAATGGGTCAGCGGTATCGAAGTGTTGCTTATTGTTGGTCTATATTTGTCTTATTATGCATATTTAATGCACTGCATCGTTACTACTGATAGACACAGGGGACAATGACCTCTTATTGACTGCAACTAAATTAATTACGACCTATGTATGTAGATGTTTACTGCAACCTTTTCTTTTAGGGTCGGTTGCACCAAACTGTTCGTATCGTTAAAGAGTTCGCTAAATTTTTATGTATGGAAAGTTTCATAGTGGCGCGCTGGGGCGCGCCGGCCGACGCTGATCAGTCTGTCAAATGTGGTTGGTGCAACTGGCCCTTAGTCTGTATAGAACTGTTTACTAAATAAAATAAAATTTGGCATAATAATAAATATTATTAACTAAAATTTATATTAGTGAGCATCATACTTCTTTACGTTGTATTGATTTTTGAGATACTTCATTAGATTTATTTATAGAAATATTTGTATAACAATTCTAATTAGTCCGAAATGAGTAATAGCCAATATATCACACAATTCACACAACACATCGTTGATTGCGTCATAGCCCACTCTATGCTATAATATTTAAAAATAGTTAATGTTTATCTAAACGTTTGTGGGTTTTCTTATGCCGCCCTAACCTAGGTTGGTTTCACCGAAACGTTTGATCCCGGACAGAAATGGAATCGATTCACATAAATATACATAATACAAAATCTGTAATGTTAAACATTGTTAAATAAAAAGTTAAGGAACGGGTCTCCTAAGACCATATAGGTACATAATTATAGTAGGATATAGGTTTACCTATCTTGTAGGATATTAAATATTTTATCTTTATGCCGTTTAGTACAGCTTTTATGTCTACCGTTCTCCAATTTTCCCTCAACTGCTCAAGGGTTAACTGGAAGAGATCCCTGAAAGGGATAAGTTCGCCTTTGTACTAATGATGTGTGTTCTTTCATGTTTTATGTTTCTTTTTGTACAATAAAGTATTTTACTACTACTACTACTACCATTTTGGCGTAACAGCACAGAATCTGATAGTTGCCCTCAGTGCCCTATTTAATAAATCCAACCTGTTTAGTGTTTATTGGTAAAGTTCTAACGAATGTAGACACGAAGCCAAGTTCAAGCAAAGGAACTGGCTAGCCAGCGCCGAGTGTAATATTACACGAACCACTTGGTGCCACTTTTGACCCTTCTATAACTCAAAACCTCTTTAACGTAAACACATAAAACTACGTATGTTTAATTATATCCATAAAGACATCTAGAAGCCCAAATTTCATGAAGTTAGCTCAAACGGTTATAAAGATATGAAGGTCAAAAAGTCGTAAATTTTAGCACTGACACTGACTGACATATTGTACCTAAATCTAACCTACTTCCAGATGATCTAGAAGGATGAAATTTGGAATCCAGCTCGGTAATTGTGTGTAAGCGTAGGAAAAAATCTAAAAATAAAAAAGGGTAAAAATCTAAAAATAAAAAAATTGTATGGGGACCATACAAATTTTTTCTTTTAATTGTAGCGTTGGAACCGTTACAAGCAGATATTTGAAACTATCCCAATATATGTATTATTATATTTGCTATATAACAGAAATATAAAAATAATAAACCTTTACACGCAAGATTAAATACCTTTGCCAATTTTATAAATGTATGTGACATGTGAAAGGATTCCTCACATACATGTGTATTGTGTATGATATTATTAATTTATTCGCATTGTAACATTCATCAATGGTTTTCTATCCAATTTACGTTCTACGTAGTAAACTTTTTTACTGTTCTTTCTTATTTAGGTATTGTGAACATCGAATTATTTTCATCGAATGGTTTAATGAGATTCTGTTATTCAATGAAGTACCCAGCGTATAAAAAGTAGAGATGCCCCGAATAGTGAATTTGGCCGAATACCGAATACCGAATATTCGGCCTGTCTCTCGGCCGCTTAGTCAACAAATGCTCAAAAACGGCTTTGTATTTAACTACTTTCCAAGAATACATTTTAAATATTAAATATACCTAGTTTTTTGTAATTTTTCTTTTTAGGTAGCTGCAACAGATATTCGGTATTCGGCCGAATAGTAGGCAACATTCAGCCGAATACCGAATATTCGGCAAAGTGGCCGAATAGGCCGAATACCGAATAGTTGCCGAATATTCGTGGCATCTCTAATAAAAAGTAGGATTATGAATATTATGATATAGCAATAACAGCATGAAAACAATCATAACTTTCCCATTTGTATTCTCTTAAAACCACAAAACTCTCATGAATCAATTTACGCGTCTACAATACTGATATCAGTGTTGTTCCACTTCAAGTGCACAATTCCTAGAATTCTATAACAAACTATAGATAGAATTATCCGCAAGTATCTCTAAATAAACTTCACAACTATATATTACTAACTCGCGATTACGTAAAACTGAAACAATAAACTAAACCCTATAGATAAACTTTACTGAAACATATGTAAAAGCCGCATCGCGTTAGTTTGTATTTGTACAAATTGTACCCCTCACTCGGCGCGGACCGGTCGACGCCGCCAGACGTACCGCGTTACAGATTTAGCGTATCGTAAACATCGTAATTCGTAACATAAACGAAATCGGTTAGCATACGGCCAAGTGCGTGAAATCAATCGGTTCCGATGTGTTATGTGATGATAAATTGTTACTGAAAATATTTCTGTTTTATCAAAATGAAGTTCAAACTTTTCAAGAAGAGCATTCGTCAGGTGAGGATTGTTGAAACAGATGCGTTTCAGTGTTTACTTAATTTTAATTAAGTACCTAAACTTCCTAATTAGAAAAAGAAATATTACATTTAAAAGTTATCCACGTCATTTAATTACATTTCTTAGTTTAGTTAGTTACGAGATATAAATCCGCACCGCAATCATATTTAACTAAGTTTAAAGTAGTTTAAACAGACACTCATCAATAAAACATTGTTACAACCTACATAAACGAGTTCTGTATTCTTATCAGTTAAACATTCTTCGTGTATATTTTATGCTTTATGAATATTATTTAATGTGATAAGTAGTTTACGCTTGGTCCTATATTTTGTTTGTATTTCAACAATAGTTTTCAATATGCTCAAAAATAGCATAATTGCAGAATCAGATGTTTTTTAGGCTGATTTTTTTGTGCAACGACGACCAAATAGCTTACGTGATTTACAACCAAATTCCATAAGCGTTAGTCACAAATAGTTAGTAGGTAATAGAATACGGACCAATTTTAAAGATAACATGTATTTTTTTTTAAATATGTTTCGTTGTTGGTTGTTTTTCGTCCTTTGTTCGCCAGAATTAAACTAGGTATTTGAATTTCGATGCAAATATGTTTTTCTCAAAAATGGACGGCAAAGTCGACTTTGCAGTCTAAAAAATAGGTCGCGAAGTGTGTAGTTTATGGTCAGTCAAAAATTAAAAATTTACAAACATTGCAGTCTCGATTTTGGGACTGCAATGTTGCATACAAATTCCATTATTTGTCGAGTTCCAAACTTTTTAAAAGTTGAAATGGCCATATCAAATGAAGGCACAGGCCCATTAAACAGCCAAACATTGCAGATGATTAGTACCGCGACTATTTAGTTGTCTCAAATAGGTTGTCGTATTTTCGGCAGAAAAATACACTTCTATTTTTTAATTAAAAAAATAAAAAGGCGGCAAGGGTTTTTTTCTGTGAAAATATATACGTAAGGAAGTTGCTTTTGTATAATATTTCTGTGATATTTATATTTCTTGCACCATTTTTGAGAAAAGCACTATATATGACTCGGCTGGAAGGCTACTTGCTGGCTTCGGATTCAATTAAACGGACTCCCAAGGTCGTCCGTTTAAAACGAATCCTCAGCCTGCAAGTAGCTACTTCCGAGCCTCGACAATAATGTACTATTACATGCTTACTTTTGGTTTGACCAGAGCTAACAAGCCCTTTTGTGCCAAAAACTTCTCTTATCTGTCTTTATGCAAAAATATCGAGAGATCAATCCAATCCTGGTTACTTTCCATGCCAAACGATGTACTCAGTCGCCATCAGATACATCAGAGCGGCCGAGGTGCTCAAAAATATCTGAACACGCACTCTAACGCCTTGACAATAGAGGCGTGTTCAGATATTTATGAGCACCTTGGGTGCTCCGATATATTTGATGGCGACTGTACTTAACTGAATGCCCTTCTAACGACATGTCGCCATATAGGAAAGTTTCTACAAGAAATGGAGAAATTCCTTGGCCACTGCAAAAGCTTCACGTGTGCATCGCAATGCCAATGCCGGTTTGCTCTGACCCACATTGACGCTAGGGCTACCATAACAACTTTATTTATTGTACGGGATATTCATATTACGAGATTTTCACTTGTTTTTTTTTTGTATTATGGTAATACTTTTTTTTTAAAAGAAAACGGGATGTAATACAATGTCAGCACTTCAAACTTAGTCTATAAGAAATGGTAAAATAATCATCCTCCTAAGGCCTAGCCATACAAATGAAAAATCCAGAATTTGCCATTGAAATTTGAACCTTTAGTGCAGGGAATAGAGTTGATTTTGGTTTTGTTTGAAAATTGAACGAAACAAAACAAATGCGACTCTGTTCCAAATAAATATGATTTAAATTTCATCAAACTGAATAAGTACTATAGGTAGGATCTTGGGCCTTAGGAGGTTAAAATGTGGTTTTTAATATTTCGAACTCAAGGTGAGTATGGCGGTTTAATATTTTCTGGAGAAACCGCAAGATCTATAAAATTTCTGCCGAATAGTTCCAAAAAAGTTTCATCTCTAAGAAAAGAAGCTTTATACAATCGCTTAATATCACGCAAATACCTAAAGACACAGTACAAATAGCATTTTTTATATAATTTATAATCCAGGACGAATCCTATAAAAAATACTGGCAAATGGGTACAATGCAGTTGCATTTTTATTCTGATTATTTAACACCGGGTCAAGTGCAGCCCATACGCAGAAAGGCTGCTAGCGAAAAATGCAATCATTATGTAAGAAATTACTTCAACGATTACATATAGGTAGGTATGCACTTTGTTTTTGTACAATTTTATGTTAAATTTGCTCCAATTACATAGGAAGAGATTCTTAAGAAATTCCAAACCAAAACCAGTTTCTTACTAATTATACTCAAAAGATGTAGGTATCTAAGATGTACCTATGTAAGAAAGGGTTGGCAAGACATGTAAAATTGTAGTTTTATTATGAGTAGAACGCAACTATCACATGAATCTTATAATTTAACTATGTATATGTAAACTTTACTTTGAAGTCACCTTGGCTATCACGATCACATGAAACGTTACGCTATATTCATTTTAATGAGCACTCTTACACATACACATTATAACGTCCTCGAACTTCCCGTACGGTCATTCTCTATTATTTAATACTGACGTAACTAAATATTGCAATGTCGTTAATACGGTAACGAGTGTGCCAAAATCGTGGCCAGCGAAGTGGGGTAAAGGCTGGCCGTGCGATTATTGCATTCTTGGTAAATGAACGTCCTATGTGCAGTGGGGAGACACTCCTGACTTCGGTCGAACTCAGCTCCGATCGGCTCAGCATTGCTCCGAGCAATTATTAGGGTTGGCACCACTTGAGTTCCTTGTGCGTGCACGACCACAGATAAGATAATCACTTGAATTTTGACAACCCTAAATAGCCGAAAGGGATAGTGACAGCATGATTCGACCCTGAATCGCTGTCAAACTTCGGGTTTGTACGAAGTGACCTTTCTGTACGGTAGTACTATTATTTCTTCTGTGCTATGTGTCAAAAGAATATTTACAGACATTTTAATTCTACTTGGATGTGATCGTTATGGTTATTTCACACTCGCGAAAGTCGGCGTCTCCGTAAGGGCTCATTTAGACGATCCGAGAACTCGCATGCGAGGTTCATTACATTGCGGGTTTTGATCGGTCTGTTGAATTGGACGTAACCAACAGTCCGCAATGTAACTAAAATCGCATGCGAGTCCGCTCGCCGTCTAAATCAGCCCTAAGTATTTAAAAAAATCACCTACTCGTATACCTTTACGTTTCTGTTAGGTTACGTTCCCCTTACTGCATGTAATATTTTTTTGTTTAAATTTGAACTTTAATAGCTGTCAAAAGAGTTGAATATCGTATCCGCCATATATGGCGTTGTATGCGGTAAAGGGTTAACATTTTCATGCTTTCTGTGAATTAGGAAGTATCAGCAAAGCTTTAGTTATTATAGTTAGCGTTTATTAAATGTTCAGTGTAAACTTAATTATCGAGCATCAAAACATTCCTCACATTGAAGCGAATCGAAACATTTGGTTCTATTCGGTGGCGTAACAAAGAGGCACGTTCGGAGACTCCGTTTTGAATTTTGTAGATTCGATTTTTTTGTAAAGGGACAAAAGCACAAAGAATGTGGGCTAGGGTGTCGGTTTTTGTGCCCCTTGTAGGTAGAATAGGATAAAAAGAAAATTCAACAATGATTCGATTTATTAGAGAACGTCGTCGGACGAACCATGGGCTCTTTGAATTTAAACTACCTACTATTATTCTTTGTACTTTACTTCCCATTGGTTCATCAAATAAATTAATAAACTAAAAAACGCGACCGCCGACTCATTGCCCAGTGTTTCCGCAAGGCTTCTGCAAGTGCTTACCAAGTTTTATAAAACTTAAACCAGATAAGTACATATTTAAAAAAAAATCACAAAAATGAACTATAATCTAAATTCTCCGTCCAAAGTTAGTACCTTCCTAAATCATTGAACGCGTCACAAAAAAGTTGTTTACCTTTTTTGCATTTCGCAACAATGACAACTAATGATTTTGAGCACGAAATTCTTTGTTTTAACCACGTCGCCCTCAATGCGGGCGATTGAAATTGCGCGTGTGAAAACAGCAGTGCATTGCGAAATCATATTAGGGTCACATTTGTTACGTAGCAGGGCTGCGGTTACCGTAACTCGATCCGCTATCACAGCTTAATGGAGTCCATCTGGCACCGGGCCTAGGTCGCCCGGTGCGCTTGGTTCTAATCTAAATGGGTCTCGAATGTAGTTTGCGTTGTCTTGTGGCATGTACAGGAGTATGGATGGAACTAGGCGGCAAGGAGAAATGATATAATGTCAAGTACTTAAGCCGACCACTGACTAACCGTCCGCCGGACGATATCGGCCGGTCAGTTGTTCGGAACTGTCAAAGTTTTGTTCTGACAGGCCGATATCGTCCGGCGGCCTCTTAGTCAGTGGTCGGCTTTAAAGAGTATAGTATACGGCAAATGGGTGGACACGCTCATCAATTCTAGATATTAGATATCTATTACGTAAATGTTGGCTGTGAAATTTAGGCTTACGAAAGTTATTTTTGGTCATAACATGCATTTTCGTCGCTTTTAGTTCTTCCACCGAAACTCAAATCAAAGTAAGCTTGAACAGATTGATGCCATATATTTGCTTACGCTCGTTGCTTAATAGTTGAACTATTGATATATTCCTTTATTCATATCATATTCTGTGCCAACAGTCCCTTGGGGTATACGATTGTGTACCTTTTAGTGGTTGGCAGCATTCAATTGCGCCTTTTCTCTAGCAGTCTACATTTGAAATTCAATTTTATTTTGCTACCGTTAAAGTTTATGTTTGAATGATTTTATTGATTTCTAGGAAGGATTTGGATTGGGTAACGCTGAAACTATGGCTAACTGTTAGAAATTCCTCTAGTAATGAAATCTCTTATTGTCCTCATTTATTATTCTTGTCACGTTTGACACGAGAAGCAGTTACGTATATCCTTTATTTGGAGTTGTATATATTTGTAAAACATTTAACTTTGTTTTAAAATTAACACAACATGTATGTATGTATTACACAATAACAACTGATTTTGAAGGGAATTATAAAGCGAGTGAAATTCTGTTTAAGGACGGTACAATATTTATGAAGTGAGCATTTAAAATTCAGTGTATCGAGAAATACATTCGCATCGGAATTTAATTTAATGTGATTGAACTGATATTGGATTTCTAAATGCTTCCTGATTTGATTCATATCATTGACCTCGTGGCATTTGCTGTTGCTATAACGTCGCTGAAATTGTTAATTCTCTGTGTACTGGCTGTGTATTCCCATATTGTCAGACTACAAAGCCAAAATGAAGGGTTTATGGTCGTATGAGGAAATTAAAAGACTGGCACAAGAAAGAAATGATTGGCTATTAGCTCCACCGACAAGAGCAAAGCCTAAGGGCTTTAAGTTATGATGATGGTGATCTTATGATTTTAGTTAGCATATCTATGTTGGTGAGTAGGTGGATACGTACTTACGAGTATGTGTTCCACTATAGTGTCAAAACCACTGCCCCGGTTTTGATGAATGGGGTTTTTGCGGCCCTAGTGACACTGGTGTTTCTTACAAAAAAAGCTAAGCTTTTTTAAAGGTTTAAAGTTCTTTGACTTTTTTACTAAACTTGTTTATCGAAAGCAGTTAAGTAGAGCGCTTGAGATATGTATAACTTTAAAAGTTCGAGATGGTAGTAGGGTATGGTAGTGGGGATAGCTATATAATGTGGGTCCCCCATCTAATCATTGTTCCCTTTAACTCTGCTGACTTTTCTTCAACCACAAGGGATTTTAAAGGCCCAATAATTGGATACTTTACCATATGACTCATAAGATTATTTAAAGAGTTCTTTCGCCTGAATTCGTCTACACTCAGCGATGTTTTTTCAATACCACCATGGTCATGTACAAAATGATCTATTTAGTCAGAAGCCATGACTCATGCGTCATGACTCTACGTCGGTTATAGTTTCCTATTCATTGTTTTTATTGATAACGATGTTTTTATAGTCCAGAACGCTGTAGTATGTCATTGGTGACTAATTTAAGACGATGACGTATTGACGTGAATACTATACGAGTATTTTGATCTATTTCAGAAGTTTGTGAGTTGACACACGATTGGTAGATACTAAATGAATTTGTCAATATTTTGTAATTTTTTTCTATCTTCCTTCTGAAAAAAATCGATATCTATGATTTTGCATGACTTTAGCGAAATTGATAAGCGTAGGCACATTAGTTATACCTACGCGTGTGTCGTTTTCAAGCAAAAGGTACCACATTGTGGTTTGCCATAAGGACGCCCTCAACGCCCTGACAGGTTATTCGTATACATATAGATACTAGCATAGTCTAATAAAACATGGTCTTCTCTTCCCAGAGTGACACAACCCTATGTCACAATAACATTGCCACTTTATATAGCGCTATCGCATATTATCATATAGCGCTGTCGCATGATGACGTAGGCTTGTGTCAGTCACGTGACCACGAAAAGACGAGACGAGAGTACCAGGCGGAGTATATTATACCATGGATACTAGGAGATTTCGTCCTTATGGTAAGCGACAAGGTGGTATGGTTGACGAAATATTTGCTCCGATCCCTCGAACAACTTGTACGGCGAATCGGTGCAAATTATATCTCGTAAACTATACCTTTTGCTTAAAAAAGTCAGATATATTTCGTACAAGTGTATTACTTATCGATAAGAAGAAAGAATGTACTTACTGTGCACTAAAACCTTACGCCTTCGTTTTTACCCCAAGACAATTCACGGGATTGTATGACGTCACGCTTTTAATATGCTAATTCCCACACGAGTCCCAGAACAAAGACCTTATTGTGGCGGGCTCGGCTTTTTACCGGCGGCAGTGATGTAATGTAAATCTCTGACCTTGTCTTGCTGATAGATAGGCTCTGGTATAGTCGGAGAGACGTAGGTATAGACTTTCAAGTGAAGAATGTGTGTATGCTGTTTTGGAACTAGGTACCATATGATATGTTCAGCAAATGTGCTCTGATTTTCGCGCGCTTAGTATTGGTACAGCGGAATTTTGAATCCGTAGCCAGAGGACTGGTAAAATATATACTTAGAGATAGACCATGAAAAGTCCCCATGCAGTGCAAGTGTTATTTTAAACGTCTAACTTCTATGAAATTATGACGTATAAATAACACTTGCACTGCGTGGGCTATCAAAATCGAATTCTTGATATCAAAATTCTTGGTCTAACATTATCTTTGTACCTTCAGTTTAGTAAATTGTTTGTAATAGTAATTAAAACAGGATAATAAATTATCTTAAATTAATCTATAGGCAGCGGACTGGACGCAAGCTGTCTTAAATCTTTTAATGAATTAATTATCTCTTTGCGAATTGCACGTACATCTTTTATTATAGTCTGTGCGGAAAGAGAAGAGTCGTGAAATGTATGGGATCCAATACATTCTACGACTCTTCTCTTTCCGCACAGACTCTATATGAACTTCGTTACGGCTTAACCTTATTCCATGATTTCCATGATAGTGAAAAGTGCAATGAACGGATAAGAGCGTCCATGATATTTAGATTGCGTGCTTCACACCCGAATGAGACATGGGAATGGCTGTTATGTCAGTCATGGGCAGTCAAACTGTCTGTCCGTCCAAAAATAGACGTTGTCAGGTCAGGATGGTGGATGTTATAGTTGTGTAGAGTGGGGTGCGGGGTGACGTCATCGGTTCAAATGGCCCGACACGCCATAAAGGGGTGTGCCTCCCTCGGAACGATGATACCTTGCTGCGTCTGCTTTCGATTAGTTTCCAAATAATTGTAGCGTAGTGTCCATGAACCATGCTCGACTTGTGATTACAAATCATAGTTAATAATAATATATAACTCCAGGAGGAACTTAAAACTATGAAAAGTATGACAACAATAAAGTTTTAATCGTCAAATAATGATGGGGGCCCATTACCGATCCTGTAAATACTGTTAACAACATTTGATGTTAAAATGGACCTTTTGTTTAAATTTATTTCGTAAATGACATTTCGGTCGCCTACATGAACATTACAGTACATATATTTGTCATTAAATAATATTAAGAGGCAACAGGAGTGGTCATTTCTCCATACAAACGTACTCGACTGTTTCCTCCGTAGTTTTTGATGCTAGAGCAATGATTTTTTCAACACAGATTACAATTATTAATGTCTGTGTCGGACTATTTTGCTTTTTTTGATATTTTTGTTTTTTAAGGCGCTAGAACTCTTCAAATATTCGCACAAACGGCCTAATTTACTAGGCCGCAAAGAGAAGCATTTGTTTTAAAACTGACATCAATTAGCCTAAAAAGTAAAACAGTCCGACGCCAGATAATTTAATTACCATTTAGATCCTTAAATTTCGTTACATTGGTTGAGTTTTGGTGGACGAATATATTCACCTAAAATATTTTAATCTCAGCTCTCGCATCCTCTTAATATTCCACCGTATGCGATCTGATTCTAATTGAATACTCCACTGCTGATCTTATCGTAAGCAAGCGTTTGAAAGTTCCAAGTACATAGTTTGCTCAGTATGCCCGTTAATTGTGCCCGTCCCTGAAACGCATCAATGCCGCTGTCTTCAGTTATATTTAGCGGAGAAGGCCGACATATTGTTTATTTTCAAATGACTGATAGCGGCTGTGGCGTGTTTTCTTATCTTCAGTTAAAGTAAATAGTACCTTCTCTGCTACGGAATAACAGGAACTTTATTGAAGTTTTACTGCCACAAAAATGGATTTTTGGAAAAATACGCTTGTAAGTGGTTCATAGTTTTATGTCAGCGTAAAACATTCACATGCATTATTCAGTATACAGAGTATAACTTATCTTGCCGCAAGATAAGCCAGGGATACAATGTGACTAAGCCGTTAGTATAACATGATTAGTGGGAATTTTACGTTTTAGCAACGTAATAAAAGAACAACCAGCAAGTCAACCAGCTATCTAAATACCTATATTATTACTTATTTGTTTTATCAATAAATAAATAAATTTATTTATGTAGGGTGGAAACTTGTCACGTCACACACAACCGGAAAACTATAGTCTAATAAAACGTGCTAATGTTAATCGCACATACGTACCTATCGAAACCATGTAATACATACCCCATATGATGTTTCATCACAGGGATTAGGGCAGGGTTCACCAATTAGTTTCTTCAGGGGTCCGGTTTTCAAAATAATATGACCTTCGCGGTCCGTTTCTACTTGAGTTTATTAAATATGTAAAAAAATTATATAGGTCCGGACCGCCGTCCGCCATTTGGTGACCCCTGGATTAGGGAATCGACGACCGACATTTTGCGGGCTTCACATAGGTTCCCTAAATAATTAACTGGGCTTCGCACTCGAAGTATCTCGTTTCATTAAGGTACACAAATAAAGCACAAAAAATCAAAAGTGATCCAGCTACTTGTATTTATCTACCAAGACAGTCATTTTGTTTATTCTTCAGGTACGGGCTTTCAAGCGTATCAGGGCGAGGCCACACCGTGTCACTAAAAGAGTGAATCCATTTTATTACTCCGATATAGGTCACCGGTGCAAACCCGCTTAACCTACATTGTCCACAATAGGAATCGGCTTCGATAGTTTGTGTGGAAAGTTTACAAACTACAAGTTGGACTGTTGGGTGTTACCGACGTGTAAATGTATTCGCTCTAGGATTGGCATTTATCTTGCACCATACTTATAGTATAACATTTTGAAACCGTAGTTATCTATCTAATACCATTTAACGAGCAAGTCTTGTTTATTTATTTATATGTATATTTTTTAAATTGGTAATTGTTTTTATTTTGTTTATATTAAATAAATATAAATAAATAAAAAAAATATTTTTTAAATATATAAGTGTATTTCGGGGATCTCAGAAACGGCTTTAATGATTTCGATGAAACTCGCTACGAGTATATGGGGGTTTTCGGGGGCGATAACTCGATCTAGCTTAGTCTTATCTGTAGGAAAACGCGCATTTTTGAGTTTTTATGTTTTCCGAGCAAAGCTAAATACATAGAAAACAAAACAGCAAGCACTTTACAGCTTTCTAGGTATAGTACTTTCAACAAAGGTTAGTATTGTTATAAAAATGTATGCGTATGTAATACTGAACTGCTAAGGCTTATCGGGCGTTGCTGATTGACGGTTTGCATACGTAAGCATAATTGTGACATATTGTTGATTTGAACGTATGCTCTACACGCCCACAACTCAACAAACGGCGTTTTATAACTTCAAGTAAATTATGATAATTGATAACTAAGTTATGTCTACTATAATTTATTAGATAAATCCTTTAGTTAATGGTACCTGTTGTTAACCGTTTGTCAGCACAAATATAGATATGGATCTTCGGTGTACAGTTTTTTATGTATCAATTAACATCTTCTGACTCAATAAGTCTTGCTCTTAATTGAGCATACATATTTTCCCCGCCTATATATTGATAGGCAGCCTACCTTAAATTTTCAGGTACCCTTTTCACTTCTATTGTTTTTACCATGTTGCAATAAATGATAATGCGATTATGTTTAAGTCTGTTAGAGCACTAATTTAATTTAGGAAGTGCCGTTATCGTGGTACCTAATTCCAATTACCTAGCTTATGTTTGTTTACTTGTCTATCATTGACTATAAGTTGGTATAGGTAATCGAACGTTTTGTTTTTATTTGTTTTGTATTTAAACTGAATTTGACATTGATGATGTTTTGTATTTAAACTGAACTTGACATGAAACCTGCATATTTGATCAATGTGATTGTTTATACTTTCACTGTGATTGGTGGGAACGGTTTGTGCTGTTTCAAAGTTAATGTGACCTTGTGTTTTTCGTGAATTTCTACCATCAATTGATACTAAAGTTGTTAGTAGACATTCAACTGGTAACTATTATACAGATAATTATATTTAATTATCTAAAACAGTGGCAGTAGCACTTTCCAAAAATGTATCATGCTCTGTCATTTTAACAGGTCTTTAGTACGAATAGTATTCAGTATTCAGTAGTTTATTGCTTTCATAGGTAGGTACATTACATAAGGTGGTACATCAAAACAAGATCAGCTATGAGCCCTGCAAGGGCACTGCAATTTACATACTTAAAACTAATAGAATATAAATAATTATTATAGTTTTAACTTCATATTTATATGTCGCGACCTTCAATTCGAGTTTGAACTCATAATCGCAACGTTTATCAAGGTTACATACCTAATCCATAAGGTTAACGCACTTTATCATATTTTTTGTAATGAATGTTTTAATTATGTTTAGAAGCCCGAATAAATTTTGGTTGGCCAGAATTGCCAGAATGCCTCACTAACTCGTATAGTGAATGAGTCCGAATGGCCGGTTTTATTCCTTTTGAGTATATGTGATCTTTATCTTTAATGGCATAACCGTCTATAGCTTCAAGGTCTCTTTTTATACAAAACGACACATTATTTTACACCTGATAGTAAGGTCAAGATTCAGCAGCAGAATTTGCTAAGCGGGCGCGATGTTCATAATTACTTTGACACGCTCTTATTCTCTTAACAATAAAGTCGCGTCAAGACCATTTTGAACACCTGGCCCGCTTAGCAACTTCTGCTGCTGAATGTACTTGTATTCTACAAATTAATTTTTGGGTGTATTTTATGTGATATAATTTACTATGTCATTAAGTTCATGATTCTTCTTATTGTAACAACATAGTATGATCAACATTATTGTGTTGATCCATTTATGATACCTATGCAGATCTGATTGATGATATCCGAGTCCGCTTCCGGTCAGTTCAGTACAGGAAATTATTACCTTTACCTACCTATATAGCAGCAGGTACCTATAACGATACAATTTTATTAAGTAATATATCTCCATTTTTTGATAATGAGCTTTTGGCCACGGTTCGGCTTAAAGGCCTGTCCAGACGGGAAAATTTTTTCGCCAATCTGATTAAATTGTCCGTTCCAATCAGGTGGTGCGGACGCAAACGCCTATTTAAGCCAAAAGTACCTACAATTTTGCAAAGTTGATCTGCTAATGACGACCAAAAAGTAGGTATAATAATGTATGTAGACGACCATAAAATGATGGCATTTCAAACAGTGGAATGAAGTCTGTTCTTTTATTGGTTTGTTAAAGGTTATATGTATTGCCAGCCACATTGTCCAGTCCAAGGACACAGTTTTTATGATGTAGTAACACTAACACTTCTACAAGAACTAGGCCACTAACTTGTCATGCTAGGCATACAACTACATGTAATCAACAGAATTCGTTTCC
Source organism: Cydia fagiglandana (assembly GCF_963556715.1). Taxonomy (NCBI): domain Eukaryota; kingdom Metazoa; phylum Arthropoda; class Insecta; order Lepidoptera; family Tortricidae; genus Cydia; species Cydia fagiglandana. The sequence goes on from NC_085947.1 coordinate 8,153,004, forward strand.
TAACGACGTCCTTTGGTATCTGGGTTGACGTGCGAGGAATTATAATATCCCTCAATTGATGTTTCGTTGGATGCAGCAGGTGTTTTGTGTTTTGTCATGTTTTGGATTTTATATGTCCGTTTCCAAATTCTTAGTACCTATCATTCTGAAATGCCAGTATGTCCATTTCGAATGTGATGAGATTTCTAACGAAGTATGTAGGGATTAAAATACAGTTCCTAGAGTCCGTCTAAGGCGTCTCACATTTTGCTTGATGAGACAGTGAGGCGCAATACACATTGGACAAATAAATTAGACAGGTGGAATACCATCCTAAGCTAACTTTGCACCGATTTAAACATAAAGTGAGGAGGTGTCATTATTAAACGTATTTAATTTGGCATTAAAGATACTACTGTATGTGATGTGATGTTTGGTAATGAAAAGTTCTGAAATACTTGGCCCGACTCAAGAATTTCACAACTTTTCCAACTTTTAATTACCACAAACAATCCAATAGCCACAGACAGTTGTCAAACGCCATAAAAAACGTCACAAGTTGACAATCCATAAATCAAATGTGGCGCCGTTTCCGCGGCATTCATAAAGTCGTTATATACGTATGAATGAATTTCTGTTTTCTTATCTCCCTGTAGCTTCTCTTTTCAATCATGATAAATACAACAAAGTATTTAATAAACGTCTTTGTCTTCAGGAGGGACCGCACTCGACGTTGCCAGACGATGAGTTCTACGATGCCGTGGAGACAGGGTTTGACAAGATGGAAGAGGAGAGGTGTGCCCGCGTGGTGTCTCCTACCGTGCACACGCGAGACCAGGTCGACCTACCGCCCCCTGCTATTGATAACCGGCTCACCGTGCACCCGCTGTGGACTGAGGTAACACACAATAGACAGGGTTTGACAAGATGGAAGAGGAGAGGTGTGCCCGCGTGATGTCTCCTACCGTACACACGCGAGACCAGGTCGACCTACCGCTACCGCCCCCTGCTATTGATAACCGGCTCACCGTGCACCCGCTGTGGACTGAGGTAACACACAATATACAGGGTTTGACAAGATGGAACTTGGAAGAAAAGTGGTGTGCCCGCGTCGTGTTTCTTAGCGGTCAAAAATAGGCCAAATATGATCACATGATTTCTGGACGACCTCTTTGCTGCGTCTCATCTCCCATTGTATTGTCTTTAACGATAAGACTAAATTAAGTGATGTTATTAGTAACCAAAAGTAACTTATTTTATTACCAAAAATTTGCAATAAATTTAAAAGCAATAGGGAGGACCAAATACTCATAGGGCGACTCGGGTCCCAACGCGCGCGTTAGTGCTTAGGGGTGTGTAACACGCACGCCATCGTGACGTCATGTATCTATTTAGGTCACTTATACGGTGTCATGTTCATTTCGAACGTAGCATCTAAATTGGTGCTATTAATGACACTATCACTTAAATTATAAATAAGTTATAAATAGGTATATATCAGACCTCGGCGGAATATGGTAATTGATTTGTATTGGTAATTGATAAAGATCGCAAGGTATATTTTTAACTATGTTGTATCGAGATAATTTGGTTTGCATTAGTCTGAAAACTAAGCGGCTCTGAGCGACATATGCTACGCGACTAATTTAGTTTTTCGCATTCAGAGAATGTAATTTGGATTAAGTTCTAAAATATAATTCAATAAACGTCGGTGAAAAAGTACTATGTTTGTTTACATGAGAAATGCTTTCTGTAGAGGTAAACATAGCGAAATTAGTGCGGTTCGGCCGCCGCTAACGAAGTGACACGATGAGTGGCTCCGGATATAGTGTACCTATCTTGAACGAGCTCCTCTCCTTTCTCCAAGAGATGCTTATCAAATGTATATGTATGTTGGTCTTTAATGTAACCTATTCGTAATAGTGAGTCTGTAGTTCGTTTTTTTAGCATTAGAAAGAAGGTAAGGGATTTGACATGTCTTTTAATTGAAAAACGCTTTTTAAAAATCAGTATTTATTACTTATGAAAGCAGAAGAATATAAATGATCGTATTAGATTCATAATTGTTGCATATTTGCCGTGACTTATTTTTAAAACGTGATTTTCAATTAAAAGACTCATCAAAATTGTTTACCTTATTTCTAATGCTAAAAAAATCGAACTATAGTTGCCTTAATCAAAATCTAAAGTAATACGTTGGCATGCGAGTGAAATAAGGTTCATTTTGATACAAATGCATAATTGTGTTTGACAAGAATATTCTGTTTCCAGATCGACAGGATATCAACAGAGCAGATCCAAGCCGCATTCGAGGACGTTGGAGGCGGCAATGGTTGGCAGTTATTCGCTGAAGAAGGCGACATGAGGATGTACAGGAGGTACGCGTTTCTATTCTAAATATATTCATCATCATGATCATATCAGCCCTTTATCGCCCACTGTTGAGCATATGCCTCTCTTCTAGTACGCCACTTGTCCCGGTCCTGAGCTAATCTCAACCAGAAGTGATCCGCAAATATATTATGAACTACTACCACATACTATAGTTCGTTTTTTTAGCATTAGAAAGAACTTGAAAGAAGGTAAGCGATCTTGACATGTCTTTTAATTGAAAAAAGCTTTTTAAAAATCAATAACTATTACTTATGTAAGCAGAAGAATATAAATGATCGTATTAGATTCATAATTATTACATATTTGCCGTAACTTATTTTTAAAATGTTTTTCAATTAAAAGACACATCAAGATTGTTTACCTAATTTCTAATGCTAAAAAAAACGAACTATAGGTACATACTTAAAATATCTAACAATCTAGCGTATACCTTAAAAGAAAACATGACAAGACATAATTTTTTTTTCTAGTTAGGAATTAGGTGTAATTGTAGTGCTGAACTCAATTGCTCTTCCCTGACCTTATTCTGTGTTTGTCTAGTCTAGTTTGGGGCGATTATGTTTAGGGTATACATACATTCAACCACCTCAATCCAGTTCTGCAAAGGGCAAAGGGTTTTTAGGTGAATTCTGGCGAACCATAATGTGCCTTAATGTTATGAGCTTTTACGGTTGTTATCCCAATGACAATGCAGGTTACATTTCTCGAAAAATATCGCGACATTTATACGATACCACTACAAATAAGTAAAGTACTAGGTACAGAAGACACACTCACCAAAAAAACGCGTCTGTTACTATCAGGACCGTTAGGTGGCGACAGCGCCACGCGCGGCTTATGGCTAGCCACCAAAATTAGTGTGGAATGGATGTACTTTTAGCTACCTGTAGCAAAGCGACGAAATCGCGGAGGGAGATACTGAAATCGGGACTGTAATGTAATAACTTGTAAGTTACGCTATACTTATTAAAGGGGAATTTCTTATTCAGGCGTGCTCTTACCATGAAATCGGTTTAAACCTGGCCAGTTTGGTTAATAAACAGCGGCGAAGGTTGATCGCGCGCTTGGCATGTTTATTATTCGGGATAAAAATGGACGGTGTTGCAACTGGCTGACGCAATCTTGATTGATTAAAGCGATGCCATACACCTATATTGTACTGTACTAATAGACCAAAAGACAGACTGAATTTATTAAGCAGGGTACCGATAGCCAGAACGTCATTTCGTTCAAGTAACAACTTCTATATATAATATTCTTTATAGCTGTTTGATTGTCTCTGAGGTTGACGCGTTAAATACATCAGTGAGGTCCACTTGCACCATTCCACTAACCCGGGGTTAACCGGATAAAACTGGAGTTACCATGGTTACCAGTACAATTTGACACAAGGTTAACGATTTAACCGCTTAATCCCGGGTTAGTGGGGTGGTGCAAGTGGGCCTGAGAGTTTATTCTAAATACCGTATTCGGTTGTATCATGAGGGTAGAGGTATAACTCCATCTATACTCAGCAAATTTTCCAGGTAAATAATAATAATAATAAACCTCTGGCTTGCCTTAACCGGCCGTCCAGAGTGGGGTGTCAGAGCTATATGCTCGCAGGGTGGAAGTGAAACATGCCTAAGACGCGAGTTGGCACAGTGGCTGCTTACAGCCACTGGGTAGAAAGCGGTGCACACCTCCACACCCTGAGCCGCTCACGCGATGTTGTCCCCTTGTCGCTCCAGTGCGAGCGGCCGTTTTCGGGGACCCATATTGTGAGTTGGCGAGTCACCACCTGCCTATTTTTCGTGTTTTTATAACATATGATCAAGGCAGGTGCCATAGTTTCTTCCATAGTCACAGTTACCAGTCCATTAGCATCTCAACCCAATAGCCCATCAGTTCTTTTTGTTCCTTTTTCTTGCAATAGTCCTACACTAACCGGGGCTTGTCCTTGGGTGCACTACTATAGCGCAAACAGGGGTAATCGTCGGTTAGTGTCACATCACACTTAGAGTAAATTGTCAATTTACAAGGGGCCTCTACGTGTTGGCTTCGGCCCCACGCACGCCTACCAAAAGTCCGGGACCCCATGGTCCCGAGATTATGTAAATGACACACATAATAATAATAATTTAGCCTATATACGTCCCACTGCTGGGCACAGGCCTCTCAAGCACGAGAGGGTTTCCAGGTATTCAGAAAAAAATATCAGGACAGGAGACATAATGGGGGCCGGGAAGCGTATGTGTGAAATTAAACTAGAGTCGGACTAAGCTAATTCTAAACAGAGTTTCCACTGACACTGTAGATGTGACACCATTAAATAATTAGGTAGTATGAAAATATGACGTTTAAAATGGCACTCCCACAATTAGTCACGTCAATGTCGGTGCAGTTTAGCTTAGTTAAACTGGTTTTACGATCACGATAAAGTTTTTATTCAACTACCTTTAGGATATTCATCGTAACAAATTATTTGTTCGTTATTGTTGCGCGCTATTGTTATGTAAATATATAGTGTTATCTTAAACTATGTAATTATTATAGAAACAATATTGCTTTGTCCCTGGATAAGTTTGCGTTAAGCGATTTACTTGGAACAAATATCACGTGCCGTTTCAACGATTGGTGCAGCTAAACCTTGTTTGTTTCAACAAACATTGCCCTTTACTGGGGCGTAGGTCAAACTGACTATACATCACGAGAGCTTGATTTATTATAATCTTTTTAGTTGAATGGATACATATATATATAATGGGTTGTTTTATCCATTTTAGTGTGAAATTATCTGTTTAAAATACGGTACGGATGTTTTCGCGATTTGGAGTTTACAACTCAATGTTATATTTTTTTTAAGCCATACAATTTCATTCAATTGTATGTTTGTGTTTGACCCAATTGTTGACTGGCAGAGAATACCTTAAGACATAAATTTCGCCATTTCTACTTTCTTGTATTGTGCAATAAAAGTTAAATAAAAAAATAACCTACTGAATATGCTTGTGAGACATAGAATGTATTTAATAAATAATGAAGTCTACATTTGCCGCGTCGATCTGTTTGTCCAGAAGCTATCAAAAGATTGATTTCATAACTATCCGTAAATTATTCTGTTTTTAGGGGTAGAAACGGGACCCTTAACTAGGAATCCGCTATCCGTCAGTCTGGCCGTCTGTCTGTCTGTCTGTCCGTCTGTCTGGCACCAGGATGTATCTCATGAACTGTGATAGCTAAGTTGAAATTAACAGATGATGTATTTCTGCACTCTAAAAAAAATTTGGTTGGCCCTATCAATATTTTGATAGTCGTAATCAAGCATCTTGATTCCATACGAGCCTAACAAGGACTTCGACATTTCAAATAAGGTAATTCTGATTGATCTTACTATTGCTATGTAACTGAGCCAACTAAGATCTTGTTCAATATATACATGAAAAAGAATTATGGTAACTAATTGACCCTAGTAAGATCAACTAAGCTTGATATTTATTGAATCAACCTACGTTACATAATTATGTCAACAAGTTAATAATAGATGCAAGGTATACAATTGTTAGGATTAATCAATACCTACTTTATTAGTTCAATCACAGATACACTTATTGTTTTAAGTAATCAGCTTTCATTGATTTATATAAGATCGTAATTGTTGTAATTAACTTAACGTCAACTAAGAAGAAACTGCTCTTAGTTGGTCTTCATTTTTTAGAGTGTGTTGCCGCTAACAACAATACTAAAAACAGAAAGTAGGTAAGTAGTAAAGTAAATATTTAAGTGGGGCTATACAACAAACGTGATGTTTTTCCCGTTTTTTGCGTAATGGTACGGAATCCTTCGTGCGCGAGTCCGACTCGCACTTGGCCGGTTTTATTCCTTCTTCCACATAGCTACTTCTGCTGTCGATTATATACGCTGCCGCTTCCGAAAGCTGTTATATGTATTTTTATCTTCCCTAATATTTCAAATGTTGTTTCAGAGAGGTGGAAGTGGACGGGATGGTGATGGACCCCTTGAAGGCGATGCACAAAGTGCGCGGAGTGTCGGCGCGCGAGATGTGCCACTATTTCTTCAACCCCCGCTACCGTTACGAGTGGGAAAGTAAGTCGACGTTCATTTCACTCACTTCTTTTATATTATAGATTTCAAAACTACTAAACTATAAATATATTTTTTTTATTGTATGACTATCCAACTAAGTGTTAAAAAGGTCTCAGTTAATTAAAAAGGTGTAAGTAAAGTAAATTGTAAATTCCAATTGAAAGTTACCGTGGTTTTTAGAAGTGTATATTAACTGAGAGAGTTTATATCGCGGAATATACTTTAATAGAACGGAATAGAAAATTCCCTCATTTTTCTCACGACAAGAACAGCCAGCTCTGCCCAGTTACGGCATAACAGCGTATCTATTTACGCGTTTTGCAGTAACAGGGTAGCGCAGCTATGTTTACACTTTTGCACCTTACTGCTTTGTAATAAGGCGAAAAATTAAAAACTTTGTTGTTGTTTTATGCAGTTATAACATTTTGCATTTTTGGGCCTCTTTTATAGCAATGTAAATGCATAAATTATAATATCTGTGAGACCGAGCTTTGCTCGGAAAACATAAAAACTCAGAGATATCACATATCTAGATCGGTTTATCGTCCCCTAAAACCCCCATATAGCAAATTTAATCGAAATCGTTAGAGCCGTTTACGAGATCCCCAAAATATATATATAAATAAACAAGAATTTCTCGTTTAAAGGTATTGTAAAATCAGATTTTTAAAATATAACGTTAAAATTCCAGCGACACTAGAGAACATGAATATAGTGGAGGAAATATCGTCAGACGCGATGGTGTTCCACCAGACGTTCAAGCGCATCTGGCCCGTCTCCCAGCGCGACGCGCTCTTCTGGTCGCACGTGCGCGCCTCCGACGACGACACGTATGCGGTCATCAACCATTCCACCACCAACCCCCACTACCCGGTGAGTAACAAACACCCAGTCTCTTCTGTAATTAAACTATGCCAGTTTTTCCCGTACCGAATTGACAAATGTCAATTGCTTGGGCTTGCAAGCAGCCAAATCAATAAACTAATTACTAATTTCAACACGATTTCATGTAAGTGACTTACGGATCCCTTTGACATAATTATTGAAAGTCATAATGTAATGAATGTGAGATTATCATTAGTCATAATTCTGAAACCTTTAACTTTTCAAGATTTTCGTAAGGTTATCCTATAGATAAAAGTGAGGTTTGTTTTATGGCAATCCTGAAAAGTTACGCGTTTCTGAGACAAACCAAACGAAAATGCGGACAAACAATATGACTTAAAACTTTATGGGAAACAATAGAGACCCGATAACTTAACACAGGTATTGTTTAGTTTAGACAAATAGAATAATTGTATATTGTGTGTGCAGCCCAACGCGAGCGGCTGCATCCGTCTGTTCGTGACGGTGTGCCTGGCGTGCCGGAGCACGTACCCCGCGGGCGAGCAGCCCACCCGGCAGAACATCACCACCAGCATCGCCTACTGCAGCACAGGTGGGTTTCCTGCTCATGTTGTGTGCAGCCCAACGCGAGCGGCCGCATCCGTCTGTTCGTGACGGTGTGCCTGGCGTGCCGGAGCACGTACCCCGCGGGCGAGCAGCCCACCCGGCAGAACATCACCACCAGCATCGCCTACTGCAGCACAGGTGGGTTCCCTGCTCATGTTGTGTGCAGCCCAACGCGAGCAGCCGCATCCGTCTGTTCGTGATGGTGTGCCTGGCGTGCCGGAGCACGTACCCCGCGGGCGAGCAGCCCACCCGGCAGAACATCACCACCAGCATCGCCTACTGCAGCACAGGTGGGTTCCCTGCTCATGTTGTGTGCAGCCCAACGCGAGCAGCCGCATCCGTCTGTTCCTGACGGTGTGCCTGGCGTGCCGGAGCACGTACCCCGCGGGCGAGCAGCCCACCCGGCAGAACATCACCACCAGCATCGCCTACTGCAGCACAGGTGGGTTCCCTGCTCATGTTGTGTGCAGCCCAACGCGAGCGGCCGCATCCGTCTGTTCGTGACGGTGTGCCTGGCGTGCCGGAGCACGTACCCCGCGGGCGAGCAGCCCACCCGGCAGAACATCACCACCAGCATCGCCTACTGCAGCACAGGTGGGTTCCCTGCTCATGTTGTGTGCAGCCCGACGCGAGCGGCTGCATCCGTCTGTTCGTGACGGTGTGCGTGGCGTGCCGGAGCACGTGCCCCGCGGGCGAGCAGCCCACCCGGCAGAACATCACCACCAGCATCGCCTACTGCAGCACAGGTAGGTTTCCTGCTCATTTTTGTTGGCTAAATAAGGCGAGAAAGTAAAAAAAAAACTTTTTGTTGTTTTATGCAGTCATAACATTTTGCAGTCGTAAGCCTCTTTGATTTGATTTGTCGATGCGTGAATACAGCACAGCCAAGCCAGGCGGTAAATCTATGGTCGTAGCGTCTAAGGGTGGTATTCCACCTATCCAACTTCAACTCCAACTCTTGGACAGGTGGAATACCACCGAGACTAGAAATTGATAAGCCAGAGAATAATTACATCAGAATCATTAATTATTTGGAGGCTTTCACTCTGCAAGTAGCGTTTACTCGTAATTATTATGTACGTTTCACATCAAACTGGCTGGCTGGAGTCTTACTTGTCATAGGAATTTGAACCTTGTAGTGTACGCAGTAGATTCGCTAACGTCATTTTCTCTTCCTAGTGAACCCCGGCGGCTGGGCACCGGCGGGCGTGCTACGCGCCGTGTATAAACGCGAGTACCCGAAGTTCCTGAAGCGCTTCACGGGCTACGTCGTCGATCAGTGCAAGGGCAAGCCTCTCGCCATCTAGCGGCAGCTCACACACCCTATCCAGGGCACTGTCACTTGACTTACTGTGAGCCGAGTGGAATGTACATTAATCAATGCTGGATGTCGTGTGACGCTGGCGTACCCGGAGATTTCAAATCAAAAGCTGTTAAAGACGCGTTCACATGAAGTTTTCGGCTCCTTGTGAGTTAACATCCGTGTGATGAAGAGTTCGAACTGCGGCATATGATAATGATAAGATTGATGTGAACGCGCTCTAATGTTTAAGTTACTTGTCACTGAAAAACATTGACAAAGACCTACGTCTGAATAATACAAATGTCTTCGGCTTTAAAATGAAATGACCACGTATTATGCACATACATTATACAGATGTTTTTTTTTATCGTCGAGCTCTTCCCACGAACTGTAATCTTTTTCAAGGTAATTTTGACTGTTATGACTGGTGTAGGCTACGAACTGTTCGTAAAATATATAATGTTGGGAAAAAATACATAAGTCGTCAACACAATTCCCAACGGTTTTACGTTATATAGTATATAAAGTATATGGTTCATTGAAGGGATCAACGGCCGTTGCACGCGGCAAGTGAGGTAAATTCCTATTTGTATTATATGCACGGATTAGATATAGTCAACAAAAACAAAATAACTATAGTAGACGTACACTGTTAAAGATTATATGTACAGTCAAGGAATTTAAATTCCGACCCATTTCGTACTTTGTCACAGTGACAACCGTATGAGGTCTCTAGCGGCTTTCATATTGATTGTCACTGTGACAAAGTACGAAATGGGTCGGAATTTAAATTCCTTGACTGTACGTAGTTTTGCTAGCTGACTAGATGGCGCATGATGTAGAGAAAAATAATAATAGGGACCCGCGCGGCTTCGCGAGGGTTAATAAATTAACACTTAAACCTTCCTCAAGAATCACTCTATTGATAGGTGAAAACCGCATGAAAATCCGTTCAGGAGTTTTTAAGTTTATCGCGAACAAACACAAACAGACAGACGCGGCGGGGGTCTTTGTTTTATAAGGTGTAAGTAGTGAGTAGTAGCTGGCAAACTTGCTAAGGGTATGAGATGCTTCAACGCTATAAAGAGGTCGGCTGGTGGCGTCTTCATCGTGCAGTCCTGACCGCTCAAAATGGAGACAAATTACATGTGGTCGCGATCAAGGATCGCGAGCTATGAGCGAACTAGCAAGAATATGGTGTTGCAAAGAGCTATACTTTTTGTGACATGAAAATTGCCAAATGATAGCTCGAAGACATTTTAGTTACCGCGACCGTACGATAAGCCTGCTGCGCCATTTAGTTTAGTAATTCAGATATTAAAGCTACTACACGTTTTCTTCAACTGTTTACGTCCACTATAGTTCAAATTTGTATGTAATCGGGTTAGATTAATTATTTAATTGTTGTAAATTGTGAAGGTGTTATGTGTGTCGCACATGGGTGTAGTCAGATGAGATTTTTCTCTGTTTTCGTCGGTTTAGTGTGATGACATGATGAGTTTCAGATCAGTTCATTTACATTCGATCTAAATCACTCTTAGCCTGTTATTGGGCTGTCAAATGGGCCCTGACACAAAAACATTTTTTTTACTAATTTTAACCAATATATTTTATAAATATTTTTTCTGCTCTATCTATACCGCACAACTGAGGTTTAAACCCACTATATTTGACGACCACGCACATATGAAAGGTTAAATAATCGCAATAACTAAAAAAAATATTTTGGTTTGAATTACTTGGAATGTAAATGAACGGGAGTGTACACTCGGTTTGTTGTACCTGATTATCGCACAACTTGTCCGACGATCAGTCTAGATAATGATCTCGTTTTAGGATTGCGACGCGCATTTTTAAGGCCAGGTTTTATAAAGATCCCTTAGTAAGTGAAGTCAAAATTGTACTGATTATTTGATATCATAAGCCTTAAAAGATAAGGGATCCTTATAGAACCGAGGCTTATACTACTTATTTTAATCTATGGATTTATGTTGTATGAAATTTCATGCAAAAACTGAAATACCGAATAGCCACTAGGGTTGTGTACCCAAGTAAGTTTCAGTGTTGTATGGGGATACGCTATTGCTCGAAAATCTTGTTAACGGATCATCAGTTAACTGCGTGGATGATACTATGATCGTCGTATCGTATTAAGAAATTACATTATATTGTTTCATTAGTTTTCGTGATGTGTTTGTAATTTTATTCCAAACTTCCAAGGAGAAAATTATATTGCCGTCATATTTAAGAATACAGCGAAAATGTACAGCGTAAGCGAACTGTACCAGCATTATGAAGTTGATTTATAAACTGTCACGACTCTTCCACTCATTAATCAAATCAGAATACTAAATGTAGTTACAATTGATGAAATGAATGATGATTCCATGCTGGTTTTACTATTATAATTGAGCACTGAGGCGAGGGCAAAGCGGTAAAACCAGAGACAAGAAAATAAAACAAGGCTAGCAGGTCCATCTTAATTTCACTATCGTAATTTGTCCAATTAAGACAATTGGCATTAATGAATGCCAACTTCATGAAGTATCCATTGTATAAATAATAGATTTCTTATACATCTGGCTGGAAACCTAATGGGATATATCGTAATATCATAAATGTTGAAACTATGAATGTTTTTGTATAAAAAATATATTTTAAAAGCACCATTATATGTAAATAAAGAATAATACATACCAAGGGATTACCACCTCTCGATAGCTTTCTCCTTCATTCAGATGTCGCTGGCGGTAACATGGGAAACTGTAATGGCTCCTCTACACGACGGGCCAACGCCGGCCACTCCAAGGGACGCAGCCATGCGGTAGAATGAGATAGCAATATCACTTGCTTGCATAAATGCGTCCCTTGGAGTGGCCGGCGTTGGCCCATCGTGTAGAGGAGCCCTAATAGTTGAAACCTAATTAAATTAATTTGTGTTTTCGAAGTATGACTTATTGTTGTATAAACAATGATGCCTTTTTATATGATAGTGTACGTAAGTACCTTATTAAAGTAGGTATTCTATTAATTTCTTATATTGTTATCCTAGTGGTTCCTTGTAATTATGAAACATACTTTTTAAAATTGCATATTATTTCCATTCCAGCCGTTTGACGCTGACTTTGTACAGATTTCATGTAAATTAAATCCCGGTTATACAAAATATTACGGGATAATATATAAATTGCATTTATAATATATAACGCGATGTTGGAATTGTAATAAGTTATATAATGTAAAAATATGTTTTTTAATTATTGTTTGTAATAAAATGTTTTATGATTGAAATACTGTTTTTTAATTATTTCCAATGAAAAACTGAAATTGTAAATATTTCTTTTATTTTACAACACTTAACAATTTGCGTTCATATTACTCCAAACATAGACATTCATTCAAAATGTACGTATTAGTGTGTTATTCAAAACTGCTGCTTAAGATTCAATGTTAAATTGGAACTTATGTGAGATACTTTGTCTAAATCGTACATAGTTAAATCTCAAGCAACAATTTTTGTCTCCGTTTATCTATATTATGAAAGAAATACTTTTCGTCGCTTTATACCTTTATATTGTATTGGCCGAGAGATACAATGGCTAATGTAAGGAGAGCTACGAGTAAGCTGATTTATGATGTTTACTATTCGACTTTGTATCAAGAGAACGTGACCATTTAGTATTGTCGTTACCTCTGAAGCACATAAACGAAGATAGGTCGATCGATTTATAAGAACTGGCGGGAATAGCTGTCAAAATACTAATATAAAAGTAATTTTAGAAACAAAGTTCATATCGGCTTTAATAAAATGATGCCTATGCCAAATTTACTCGGAAACTCTCAACCAATAAGTATTAGGTAACCTTTTATTTTCCCGCTACCGACTGTAACAGCAAGTAAAGTTTAAAATTCACTTTCATTCCGATAAGGTTTACTATCGCGAGTTATGATAAAATAGTCGCGGCGGTTAAAAGGTTAAGGAATAAAGCGACGACCTGATGCATCACTCCTCTGGGAAGTAATAGAATTTTAACTTTATAATAACATTGATTAATTGGTACTTATACAACGCATAGCTTCGCATATAAAATTCACAACAACGTAATTACTTAACTCCACAATTAAATATAGGGACCAGCCCCCTTATTCTTAATTAGTTATTACTAAAACGTGACAATTAAAAGTAAATTAACAGAAATATACTGTCGTGTTGGTTTGAGAAAGTAGGAATTTATGTTGCTATTACAATGTAGGCTAATTGTGAGAATATACAGTTGCAGGCAGGTCAGACAACTGTATAACTAAGAAGAAGATTTTGACGGTCTTCGATTGTACTCAATAATTGGTTTAGATTTAAGTACTGCTGTGGACATTTATCAAATAACTAAAACATATCACTTTACTACATGTCGATAGAATGTAGCCTTATATATTTGGCACGTGATAGCAACGATACTTTCAAATATACTTGGGAAAGAATACCACGACACATTTGCCGATATTAACGATTATTAATTATTAGGTATTGCTATTAAAACGCGGCTCCTACTATCTGAAACCAACATGTAGCCAGTTAGTCTACACAGTAAATTGAGCTAAACAGCGATTATAACAATATAATAATTCAATCTAATTTGGTATCATATACTGTTAGTAGGCAAATATTTAAAATATAAAGTGGGCATTTAATGAGATTGAACAACCGCGACCTACAAGTAACACATTGAATTAAGTGGTTACACAATATAAATAAGTAGAAAGGTATGAATATAATAGTAAATATTAATGTTAGACCGTTATGTATTGACATTGAGCACAAGGAAGCGTATTCTTATTCTCATTAATTAATTATTAACTACAGAATACAAGTTGGTAATAATTAATTTAATATTAGACCAGCGTCGCGCAGACGATTGTATATAGAACAAATGTTTATCAATATATTAGACCTTATTCGAAAATTAATTAGGTAGCTACAGCAAATATTCAAGTGGTTGATGTATACAATATATTCGTAACTAATGTTACAACTACTTATATAAATAGGTTTAGACCCAACTGTACAAACGCTAACCTAGACTTTAATTTGCACATTAACATTTGTAAGCATGCCACTTAGGTCTGGAGTGGTTTGGCTTGACCGATTTAATTAAAACATTGGATTTTAATCAATAAAATGATAAGATAACTAAAACCATGTCAAAGTAATTATCTACTTATCTTCCGTGAAGACAAACTTCCATTTTGCGGAGTCCTTCAATCGGCAACAGTAGATGCTAGCTCTAAAATATATGTATCACGTAATAAATTTCAACCGTGAAATCGTTTGAAAGATCGCTTTTTTGCCGGTGTTTTGTTTTTCCAAATTACACAACATCAGAAAATAAAGGCTAGATTAGCGTTGTAGGTTAAACAGTGATGAGGTGTCAACATTCTTTCCCGAGGATTAGGCTAATTCATTACCTACTCGTGTCGTATCACATCATGCGGTATTTAACATACGCAAAACCGCCTCGAAGGGATAAAACACCTCACCACTGGTATATAAAGTACAGTCGGTTGAAAATATAGACATTTTCAGGAGTGTAAAAACCGAAAACTTAAATTGAATGGAAAATTTGGAAATAGAATAAAATACTCAAAAAGTCCTATTACGATTGATATGAATCCGAAAATTTAGAAATACTATAAAAAGTTTATAAAAATAGGAATTCTTTGAAAGCTCAAGTGTATAAATGGACCAATGTTTTCAATTTTCATACTATAAAGTGACAGTCAATAGTTTGAGAATGGTTTGGCAGAAGTTTTAATATATTAAAACTAAATGGATATACTGTCATGGGATGCAGTGAAATATGAGGGATAGAATGATCAGTGGATACGATTGGCCAATGTTCTATATGGCACTTTTATCACGGATTACTCTAAAACAACAATAAAAGTAGCTAAGTACACGACGAATAGTAGAAGGCTACTAAACATCGTCACCATAAATAATATTTGTACCTATTAAAGATTATGCCAATTATTAACATCTATAGTAGAATAATGAAAATCAGTTTTGGTATGTTGGGGTATAAATATAGTAAATATTTTGGATTCAATATTACCTAATAAATATGGCTACTTAAAAAAGTAGATTAACTATTATATCAATGATATTCACACTAACATGGATATAAGTATAAAATAAGCGTATTTTCGGACACGTCCGTTAGGCGTCGTTCTTGTCTATCTATGTTCCATTTTAGACTTACCCACTGTTCATGAGGAAACCGATTACCTTATCAACTTCTTTCACTAATTGGTACCGGTGCAAAAGCAACCTTGCTTCTTACATAATAAAGTATGAATTCCAAAATTACGATAAAGAGAAGTTTAAAATTGAAAAAGTAATCGGTCAGCATGCAACTGCGGATAGTCTTAGACGCCCAGTCTTTTCCCGAACACTCCAAATTTAATCCAGACAACAGAACGTTGTAGGACTTTCAACCCTATTCATATACAAGTAAAGTATATTTTACTTGGTCTCGTTTCTGGCCTTATAAGTGCCACATCAAATTCTTCAGTTAGGCACTACATGTTCACAAGAACATATAAATTTTATAGATCTTCAGAATTCCGTGTTACACCCGTAATTGTTGCATTTGCGTATATTTTAGTAAAATCGAGATTTATTTTTGATGTCAATTGTCGACATTGATTTCTTTAATAATTTATCTTTTTTCTAGGTTTCCGAGTAGAAACGACCATACCTACTAATAGTAGATACCTACCCAAGTTTTTATAAACCATTTAGATGTGAATTATATTTTACTTGATTATTTTCAAATCTATTTCAGTGCGAGTTTATCGCTGAATCATCTGTTACTTCAAAAAGGGACAAGGTACTTTCCCATCATCCTCATACGCCTGATGAATATTAATACCTTGAAGCCGTTTTAGTTCTTTTTACCTACGTCAACACGTTTATTTGAATCTCAATGCATATAAGTGAGCGATTACTACGTTCACAATGAACCAAAGTTGTCATTCAGTGTTGCCGAGTCTATCAGATGTAGAAGAGTTTTTTAACTTTTGATATTCGATGCAACACACAGCTATTTGACGTCATACTAGGCATGATACTGTACCTACCACAGCAGACATTGTTTAAACCACTGTGACAGAGATTTAGGTATTTAAAATCCGAAGGACTTTTAAATTTTTCTCAAAGTCGTATCTGGCGGATCATTACTTGTACAAATCTGCAGCAGCACATAAAACACACTCGATGTCTCGACACGCCAACACATGACGCGATACTGTGTCTTTAGGCGTTTCAATGAGTTCTCGAGAGAATTGTGTCGCTACGAAATTAGTCTCAAAGGGAACCCCCTAGCGAATCAGATGACAGACAAATTAGAATCGATTTTCGAACGAGAATCATCGTAAGTGTGTCCGTTGCGTTGTGCGTCGTCGGTTGAGGTCTCGGTTACTCCTCGACGGTGGAGTCCGGGGCGGGCAGCGCGGCGGAGGCGGCGGGGGCGGCGGCGCGCTGGGCGCGGCGCACGTCGGCGATGGTGGTGACGCCCGCCTCGTCCAGCTCCTTCCAGCGCGCGTGGTTCTGCTTCGCGTGCGTCACCAGCTCCGGCATGTCGATGAATACTGGAACAGAAATGAGAAAGGTATTAGGTCCTTACATATGAAATTGGCGTTTCATATGGCAGAAATGAAAACGATTTTTTTTATGAAACTATTTTTTTATTTAGTCAAAGTATGTACCATGGCTATCTATGCACTTTTGCCATCTCGAAGGTAGTTCATTGATTCCTTTACTAAAAAAAGTGTGTGAGCGAGAATCAATAAAATCTTTGAAGGCCGTTTGGACAGCCTCGTGAGAATTGAATTTTTTTCCTTGCATGAAGTTGTCCAAATTCCGAAAAAAATGGTAATCAGTTGGAGCAAGGTCCGGGGAGTATGGTGGGTGTCGAAGACATTCCAGTCGCAGCTCCCTTAGTTTTGCGGCCGTCAAACGTGCCGTATGTGGTCGAGCATTGTCCTGAAGCAGCAGTGGGCTAGATCGATTGACCAGTCTGGGTTGTTTAATGGCTAGCTTTTCCATCATCGTTTGCAATTGTTGACAATACACATCAGCCGTGATTGTTTGCCCAGATCTTAAGAAACTGTAATGGATGACACCGGCACTAGTCCACCAGACACTTACCAGTACCTTTTTCTGAGTCAACTTTCGTTTCGGGCAGAATTTGGCTGGTTCACCTGGGTTCAGCCATTGTGAAGAACGTTTCCGGTTATCGTACAGGATCCATTTTTCATCACAAGTAACGATACGATTCAAAATGCCTTCATTATTGTGCCGGTTGAGAAGTGAAACGCAACACTCGACGCGTGTTTCTTTGTTTGCGTCGCTCAATTCATGCGGTACCCATTTTTCAAGTTTTTTCACTTTTCCAATTTGTTTCAAGTGAATCAAAATGGTTTTATCACTCACACCGAAGCCTGCCGCTAACTCTGACGTGGTTTGCGATGGATCTGCTTCCACAATTGCTTTTAATTCTTCGTTATCAACTTCTGTCTCCGGCCGTCCACGGGGCTTGTTCTGTAGGTCAAAATTTCCAGAACGGAAACGTTGGAACCAATAACGTACCGTATTTTCTTTTGCAGTAGCTTCCCCATACGCATTGTTAATCCTACGAGCCGTTTCTGCAGCACTAGTGCCGAGGTGAAACTCATATTCGTAAATATAGCGATATTTTAAGTTCTCCATATTGTGAACAGAACGATGTGAAAGAAAAAGAAATGACGCGATAACAAATAAATTTCGTAATTCGAACACAGAAATACATGGTCTTAAATTTGAAATAAATTTGAATTTGGAATTCCTAGCCGAACGCCACATATTTTGAACCAAAGTTGCCAGTTCGCCAAACGCCAATTTCATATGTAAGGACCTAATATTAGAATGCCCTAGGGTTGACGATTGACGACATGGGCGTACGCAGCATTTTTTAAGGGGTGGGACAGAAGTAGGGGAGACTAGGTACGTTGTAACAGGGAACGGTTGAAACCGCTCGAATGGGCTTATAGTCAGAGACCTGGGGGCCGATTTTTGAATTTCGATCACTCGATTTCGTCACTCGACAATCGGTCGAAAACGGCGAAATACTAATTTTTGAAATACGACCGATAGAATTTGGGAATCGAGTGGTATTGACCACTCGTTTTCAATTCTGTTAGTAGAATTTAAATGCCTAGTATTGGAGATATTATTGAACGAAATACACGAAATCGAGCGGTCGAATTTCAAAAATCGGCCCCCAGGGTGGGGCAACTGCCCCCCCGTGAGTACCTACGCCTGGTATGGTTGATGACGTGGTAGGGTTGATCGAGTGAGGAATGTCGAGATCCGACGTCGCACCAAGGTGCAAGACGTCGGTTACGTCATATCAAACATAAATGGGCGAGACATATTATGTTGTCAGGCAGAGTGAGGGCAGGTGGGCCACAATGTTAACGAAATGGTGGCCGCATAGAGACGAAAGGAGTGCCTGGCGTCCGTTGGCTCGTTGGGTGGACGACACCCGGAAGACTGCGGGTCCCTTCTGGATAAGATTAGCATGGGATAAGATTAGGATGGGGTTAGTGGCGTACTCGAAGAAAGGCCTATGCTCAGCAGTGGGCGATAAAAGGCTGATATGATGATGACGGTGAGTGTTAATGTCGTGGACATGAATTATAATCTCGCCCGTCCCCTAGATTTGTGAGCTCTTTTGTCAGCGTGTTTAAAAGTACGAATCGACTATCTAATCGCGCCTTTGACTATGGAGCCGCCAACGCCGTTCTGCGAGCACGTGCAAATATCTGCATAAAATAATGGCAAGTCTTTTGTCTTCTCGCCTCATATGAACTCGCTCATTCCACTTTTTCTTTTTTTAACAGCTGGACCTTATAAAATCTTACCGGCCCAGGCATCCATCATGTCCTTAATGATGTAGTCAATGAAGCCGATCTGCGAGCGCGGGATCGAGCAGGTAGCTCGGTCGAACATCGGCATCACCACTGGCAGGTCCTTAGCCTTCTCCTCGTCTGTTTGTAGGAAGTACTCTTCCGCAATTCTGTGAAAAAGGTAAGTATGATGATAACTTTATTAATGTTTAAATTTAATGTTAACTTTATTTACCTATTTGTCTGTACCAAATTTGTACTAATCTATTTGTAACTATCAATTGTGTCGCTTAACATTAAACTCGGGTAACACAACACAAAATCTATTCGACCCTAGCGGCAGCACCCTATTACTTTTTCTTAATTACAAAAATCGCATAATCTTACAAATGAATTTACCCGAGTTTCAAGTTCTTCTTCTTTTTTATTCGCGACTCAATTATGTCTTCTAACCAGAGAGTGAATAAGTTTAAAATTCTTTAGCCAATGTTACTGACTTTTCGGGTCATATTAATTTCTCTTACCTTCTAGCCCATTCAAAGGCAAACTTCTGCGGCCGCGAAGCATTAGATACGTCGGCGCATTTAATCATCATGCGTTTCACCAGCACCACATTCTCCGGCTGGGTGATGGCTGCCGGGTCCAGCGAGGGAGGATCCTGGAATCATAAAATTGGGAGCTGAAGAGGATTATCAAATCAGGATCTGTGGAATGTTGGCAATGCAGTAGGTATAGGAAATTGGTATGTAGAGAAAATTGTTAATTTCAACTCCAGTGTGTTTCATTTCTCCTTCTATTTCGCGGTTGCCTCTCTTGATAGATCTAGGTATTGGTATTTGGCAGACGGGGTGTATATGTAGTCCTCCTCATCGTTTTTGATGACGGCGACCCTAAATAAACATTATGGACGTTGTCTAGCGTAAGCCATTATGTGGCTGGCCAGGGTGTGTACTTAGTGGGCGAAGCCATTTTACGTTTATTAATTTTGATTTTTTTATTTTCTATTTTTTTTCTCTGCCTTTCATAACCTGAATCACAGTCTTCCGTCCTTATCAGACTCACCACATCAGTATTCATGTTGTCCTCCTTGCTGCCGCCCACGTTGCCCTTGGCGT
The DNA here is from genome assembly GCF_963556715.1 of Cydia fagiglandana. Classification (NCBI taxonomy): domain Eukaryota; kingdom Metazoa; phylum Arthropoda; class Insecta; order Lepidoptera; family Tortricidae; genus Cydia; species Cydia fagiglandana. The sequence continues at coordinate 8,173,278 of NC_085947.1, forward strand.
AGAACACGTTCACGAACTTGGCGAGGTGCTCGTAGTGGCGCGTCATCTCCGTGGCCAGGATCATGTCCACGACGTTGTGCCGCACCGCCTTGTACGTGTCGCGGTCGAGATCATTTCTCTGCCTTTCATAACCTGAATCACAGTGTTCCGTCCTTATCTGACTCACCACATCAGTATTCATGTTGTCCTCCTTGCTACCGCCCACGTTGCCCTTGGCGTAGAACACGTTAACGAACTTGGCGAGGTGCTCGTAGTGGCGCGTCATCTCCGTGGCCAGGATCATGTCCACGACGTTGTGCCGGACCGTCTTGTACGTGTCGCGGTCGAGATCATTTCTCTGCCTTTCATAACCTGAATCACAGTCTTCCGTCCTTATCAGACTCACCACATCAGTATTCATGTTGTCCTCCTTGCTGCCGCCCACGTTGCCCTTGGCGTAGAACACGTTGACGAACTTGGCGAGGTGCTCGTAGTGGCGCGTCATCTCCGTGGCCAAGATCATGTCCACGACGTTGTGCCGCACCGTCTTGTACGTGTCGCGGTCGAGATCATTTCTCTGCCTTTCATAACCTAAATCACAGTCTTCCGTCCTTATCAGACTCACCACATCAGTATTCATGTTGTCCTCCTTGCTGCCGCCCACGTTGCCCTTGGCGTAGAACACGTTGACGAACTTGGCGAGGTGCTCGTAGTGGCGCGTCATCTCCGTGGCCAGGATCATGTCCACGACGTTGTGCCGCACCGTCTTGTACGTGTCGCGGTCGAGATTCTTGAATATGTTCACGCGGTCGTCATCTGAGGATATTGAATTTTAGGTTTAAAAAAAATTAAGATTTGCATTGAGATTGTAAAATCTGTCAAAAAATATCAATTTTAACTGCCTTTGGTGTCTCAAAACATCTACGTAACACACAAATGATTAAATACTTAGTTAGTGTGGTATTCCACCTGTTCGATTTCTTTGTCAAATGTGTATTTTGTCTCCAGAGATGTGAAAAATACTTTACAAAAAATATTTAAATACAAAATACAAATACTTCCTTCATAATACTATTTCAAATGCAAAATACAAAATAGTTTTTGAATTTGTATTTAAATACAAAATACGAAATAGGTATTTTCAAAATACTTTTTATAAAATACAAATACTTTGCGATAAAAGGTACTCTGAGTAGTGAATACCTAGTCTGAATTAAAAAGTATTACTCGGAATTTCCGAGTTGAAAAGACTCTTTATTTTTTGAAATCAATCCTCTATCTAAAGTACAAATTTCTAGTTGTTTGCTCATATTAACCGGTAGGATGTAGGTACGAATGATGGTTTTTAACGGCCAACTTTTAAAGCATTAATTTGTATTGTTTTACAGCTAGTATAATGCCTCTCGTTAGTGTGATGAAAACGTCTCGTTTGTGTTTCACCAGGGCAGAAAAGTTTGTTCTCCTCTCGTGCCTTGAAACCCTCACAACACTCAAAATTCCACTTTTTTAACCACTCGCTACGCTTGTGGTCATGTGCGACGTTACTAAACAGATTCAACAGTTCCATGTTAAAAGAATGAGAGAGTTGCCAGGATTGTAACATCAGAAGAGATTGTAACTCCTACCTACATTACCTACCTACTATAAAGTATTTTGTATTTTGAAAATAGAAAATAGGTGCCAAAAAGTATTTCAAATAAAATACAAAATAGTTTTCTTCAAAAGGTATTTAAATAGAAAATACAAAATAGGTATTTTGCATTTTGTATTTGCATTTTAAATACAAGTATTTCAAATAAGTTACATCTCTGTTTGTCTCACATTTTGCTTGGACATCACATTGGACCAAGATATAGGACAGATGGAATACCTACCACCCTTACCTAGATTTATTTATTTATTGATGTCGTATTTCTGATCACATTAAGGGCTTTCTGATCTGCTTCGTCGCAAAAAGCAACTCTGTAGGTCAGTAAAGGGTGTATCTTTGGTTAATCATAATCTGAAACTACGAATAAACCTACTAAAACATTATTAAAAGAATAGTTACTGAGCCACTCCAGCGAGCTGATGTAGTTGTATAGGATGGAGAGCGGGTGCCGCGAGTTGCAGAGAAAGGTGGACGTGGTGCCAGGATGGACCACTTCTTGTGTATCCGACGCCTCGATAAGTCCTAGCACTTTGTGTTCAAGCGGGCCTGATCAAGTACGCTACTGCCCGAAAGGAACACTTACTGAGTGTGAGCTTGAAGGTGAGCGCTGCATGATGCGACTCCAGTACGCTGATGTCGTTGTACAGGATGGAGAGCGGGTGCCGCGAGTTGCAGAGGAAGGTAGATGTGGTGCCGGGGTGGTCCACATCGTGGGCTGCTGCGGAGATGAGGGCAGCTGCCGCCTCGATGGGTTCTAGCACTGTCTTCAAGCGGTCCTTCTCGAGGAAGTATGCTACTGCCTGGAAATAATGATTGATAAGATAATATTACAGTCTATTATTGTCGTCTGTATTTTGAAAATAAAAATAACAAATTAAAGCTAGCTACAACATCTGCTCATATCAAAGAGACTATTTTACTTATGTCACAGAGGTTCTGAGTGCAGGACTGCCGCGAGCCATTCTTTGACGTGGAAGATAATTTATTGATATATAAAAGTAAATTTATCGGTTTGCGAGACAGCCAGTGGACAGATTTTAACTACTTGATAATGCAGACAGCAATGATGTTAACATATTTATTTGGTTATAAGAAAAAAAATTAGAAACAGATTGAAACAATATTTTATAAGTCGTAAGTACTAACAAAAATGATCTCAGTTGGTCGTTAAATAAGTGAAAATTGAAACAGTAACGTACTTGAAGAACATCAGCGGCGTGAGTCGAGTTGTGGTACGTATTGACAGCATGATAATTGGTCTCTATAACAGTCAACCAGTGCAGCAGTGTACGCTCGTCGCACTCGAGAGCCGAACACACATCGAAGCGACCGCCCATGAGGGCTAGACCGAGGTGAGCCAGCGGCCTTCCACGTGTTAGCTCTTCGAGTCGGAAGATCTCGAAGTCCCAGTTCAGCGCTGTATCAAGAAGTTCTCGGAGTTGCCCTGACGTCTGAAAAGTTGCCATTTTGGAATCGTGAGCAAACTTTGCTACCGAGTGAAACATAAAAATTTACCCCATAGTTACCTACTAATACCTACGCGGAAAATAGTAATTAAAATATTACATATCAAATCTAAATGAACGCTATTAAATATCAACATTCAAAATCATCATTTTAAGTCAATTATAACAGTCAAAATGAGGAACAAGTAAAAAAAAATTTGCCGCTCTTGTGGATTAAATGCAACTTTCTTTTATTTCATCAGCTTTAGAAGAATAAAGAAAGCCTTTACGAGCTGATGATGTGGCGAAAAAATTGTAATGTTATCATTGATAACATTCCGATATATATATATATATATATTGTTGGTTGATATGATTATTACCAGAGATGTGACTTATTTGAAATACTTGTATTTAAAATGCAAATACAAAATGCAAAATACCTATTTTGTATTTTGTATTTAAATACCTTTTGAAGAAAACTATTTTGTATTTTATTTGAAATAGTTTTTGGGACCTATTTTCTATTTTCAAAATACAAAATACTTTAGTAGGTAGGTAATGTAGGTAGGAGTTACAATCTCTTCTGATGTTACAATCCTGGCAACTCTCTCATTCTTTTAACATGGAACTGTTGAATCTGTTTAGTAACGTCGCACATGACCACAAGCGTAGCGAGTGGTTAAAAAAGTGGAATTTTGAGTGTTGTGAGGGTTTCAAGGCACGAGAGGAGAACAAACTTTTCTGCCCTGGTGAAACACAAACGAGACGTTTTCATCACACTAACGAGAGGCATTATACTAGCTGTAAAACAATACAAATTAATGCTTTAAAAGTTGGCCGTTAAAAACCATCATCCATACCTACATCCTACCGGTTAATATGAGCAAACAACTAGAAAATTTCACTTTAGATACAGGATTGATTTCAAAGAATAAAGAGAGTCTTTTCAACTCGGAAATTCCGAGTAATACTTTTTAATTCAGACTACGTATTCACTACTCAGAGTACCGTTTATCGCAAAGTATTTGTATTTTTAAAAATTATTTTGAAAATACCTATTTCGTATTTTGTATTTAAATACAAATTCAAAAACTATTTTGTATTTTGCATTTGAAATAGTATCATCAAGGAAGTATTTGTATTTTGTATTTAAATACTTTTTATAAAGTATTTTTCACATCTCTGATTATTACCTTATGCTTAATGTTTGTCCTATTGTTCTGAGAGCGCACGACGGTAGAATCGTTGCTGCTTCGCCGCGACGATAACACGTTTGATGGTCCTTGCTGGAAAATTAACATTTAACTTGTAACATTTAACAATTGTAACAAGAGTCCAAGTACCTAAAGACAATTTTGGAAGAAGTTTTGCCAATTGTATTTAACTTACAATACTTCTATGAATTCTATCTACAAGAGAAAAGTGACAGATAGGCAAACTACTGACGATTACTGTTTACATTTAGGGTATTGTTCTACTTAGTAACTTGCACATTTAATAATGAAGTCGACGGGCAACTTAGGAATATTTAAATTAAAACATAGATTATTGTTAGTACATTAATATTTTGGCGATGTGCGGTGAGTCGAATATAATTAGTAACGAGTTAACGACTGTGAATTATCAGGCGACGTTAATTGTTAATGACCCTTTTGTATTTCTTATTGTTACTAGCATTCATTTGGGAAAACATAATAAAATAAATGGTAGGTATACAGGTATTTTATTATGTAATTTTAAGGTAAAAGTTCTAATTCGTATATACGTGACGGTTTTAAATAAAAGGCTTGTCGTTTGTAAATAAGATCGATTTTTAAGTAAATCTCTATGGCAGTAGCGCCTTGTGGTTCGCGCCCTTTCTAAAAATATTATTGGAATTGACAGTACTTATGTAGATGTTTAAATTGGGTTTATATTTCAAAACCACAACTAGGGTTGCCAGATCGAAGGCGCTATTATCGGGAAACAATATAAATTTTTCGGGATTTTGGGACTTAAGTCGGGAAAAAATACATTAAAATTAAAGTAATTGTATTATAACAACGATATTTTACATTATTGGCACTATAGTTCGTTTTTTTTAGCATTAGAAAAAAGGTAAACAATCTTTGTGTCTTTTAATTGATAAATACATTTAAAAATAAGTTATGGCTAATATATAACAATTCTGAATCTAATACGATCATTTATATTCTTCTGCTTTCATAAGTAATAGTTACTGATGTTTTTAAAAGCGTTTTTCAATTAAAAGACATGTCAAGATCGCTTACCTTCTTTGAAGTTCTTTCTAATGCTAAAAAAAACGAACTATACGTCAGCTCGCTCGCTCGACGACAGTTCGGAACTTGAAATTATTGTTTTATAACGTGAAGCTGTTTTTCGGGACAGTTTACACGGGAAGTTAGTCGGGAATCGGGAACACATGCTAAAAATCGGTAGAATCCCGCCAAATCCCGACCATCTGGCAACCCTAACCACAACCTATTTTATAAACAGTTTTATTACAAAATATTTAACTGCTTCATCGAAAAGAAATCATGGAAAGGGCCCCATTTCATAAAGCTACAAATTACAATTTTATGTCTAAAGCACAGCAACACTGGTCATTAAAGGCCACCCGCTATTGGTCAAGCGGGTTTTAACCGCTTCAATGTTGCCGGCTTACACCCGTAAAATTGTATTAGCTCTATAAAATACGGTCCTTAGGCCGGGATCATGAAAGCTTGTAACTAGTAATATAAGCGGAAGTCTCTTTCTATTAAAATATGTTTAAAAACAGGTTAACGCGTTTACTACAAGTTACATTCATAAACGGGCCCTGGGAGCGGCTTCCGATTTTCCAAATCTGTTAATTCATTTCATTTGATATTTACATAACTCTTAGTGGCCTTAGTGCATATCGTTAGCGTATATTCGGGCATTTATACAGGGTGATTCATGAGACGTAAGCAGGACTAATCCTGCACACTCAGTAACTGATAATTGATCGATCACCGTCGTATTAAAGTGAAACAAGCACACTTTTTCCTATTTTTTAAATTTTTGGAGAGAGCAAATTTAATTCTCTGCAATCATGGTCACCCTACAAGACCTAATTAATAAACATAAAACCTCTTTAACCGCAATGACGAACCGCTCTTTACGAAGAAAATAAACTGTCAAACTTGAATGACATACGAGTTTTCAAAAGTAACCAGACCGTGATGACATTCATTTTGACACAGAATATCGGTAGTTTAGTATTCTAACTGTAGGGTGACCATGCATGTCGTAAATAAATTAATAAAAAATTTTTTCAACACGACTAGAAAATTAACGTTAACCGCATTAATACTGATACAAAACAGTTGCTTATAATTTACGAAATGCGCAGTGTTAGTCCTGCTCACGTCTCCTGAATCACCCTGTATTTAAAGTTGTATCTACCGACATTTTTTGTGTTAGAATTGGGAATTTTTATATTATTTCTACTCACGAGCTTTTTCCATTTTTACTGAGAAAAAACGTGTCCCCAACATTTTTGGTTCGTTTGGTTACGGTTTCCAAATACAAAATTCTATGACCGTAACAAAACGGACAACAAAAATTTGTATGAAATTCTGGAGTCACTTTTTTTGTGACATAAAAATTCCAAAATCTAAAATGCAACTTGGGGGTACAACTTTAAATAGAAATGCTGATTTATTGGCGGAAGCGCGATGCAGTGTGAGTATTTTCATATCAATATGAAATATAATAGATTCCTAAAATCGGAACGATACTCCTGGCCGCTAAGCTCCAGAATTTGGCTTTCTAATCTAACCCCTGATTGAGTACAATTCGATTAGGCCTAAACGTACAACAAAATCGCATTAGGGGTCCCTTTTCCTCTAACTAAGGTTCGATTGGGATAGCAACACATATTTATTGCACGGGCAGGTTTACGAAAAGATACTCAACCAGTAAGAAACTAATCAGCTAAGAGAGATGGTACAGTACACAGATCTCCAACAGTAAAGTATCTTGATACAAATGTAAGTTTTTGTGTAGGTACACGGATTCAGATAGATAACTAGATTAGATAGCTCGCTTTGCTTGTATACCTAAAGTCATTTGATTATAGTTTCTGTCTAACACAACTGTATTGTTGTGTTAAAATTTACTTTTCGTTGAAGTCTTTAACAAACTTTTGTTACTAGACTAGGATTTGAAATAACGGGCTTGGATTTAGGGCATCGGAAATATCGTAAATAGATGAATATTTCAAAGTATAAAGATACTGTACTATTTTTGATAAGTGTACTGTGATGAACTGCAGAAAATGGAGGCTAGAGAGAAGTAGGTACAGCGTGTGCTATATTCAAACCTCCTACCATATAAAATAGGTTTGTGTTCACTTGCTCCCGCTTTTCCAGGTCGAACAGGATCATAAACAAATAAATATCAAAGTTAGTGAATACAGTCTACCCTCTACGGTCAATATTTTGCCTGAAATGGAGCTGTGACAATGTTGCTCAAGATCCAAGACACAGTAAAACGGTAGTAAAAACTTCATTGCGTAATTTAGTTAGTCTCTACATGTTCGGGAGAACGACTTTAGATCTCATGGTTAATTCACAAGTTGTGAGTTACAGTCGCTTTTTTTTGTTATACTCGTATGATAGAAAGAAGCCCACCTACTTGTATATGGATGCAATCGTCTTTCTTTAAAAAGTAGATATTAATTTGGTCTGACAACATTACATTTCTTAGTTTCATTATCTCTCAAACTTTGAACAATACAGAATATACTTATTACTTACGTACCGCGTACTCAGCTATTGCGGATATACGAACCTACATTGTCACAGCTCAATTTTTCGGCTCACATCACGGCTACACATGCTATTTAATTATTAATTACCTACATACATACGTAGGTAGTGTAGTTATAAACAAAAACGGATACTGAGTAACTTCACTTCACATATTATGTATTAATACGGGGAAGACGTAAACATTCGCCACTAAACTAAGTACCAAACCCGGAGTGATATTTTTAATAGAATCATAAAAAATATTTACATAATTTTATAAAATATATTTATTTATTAATAACCAAAAACCCAATAGCCAAAACCAAAGCAAGTAAAGTAAACGCATTCAACTCCTCTAATATTATTCAGGCGCGCGTGATCGTATTTCTCCAATTATGGCTTATTTTGTATTTACAGCAGGATGAGATTTTATGAGTCCTGCATGCCGCAATGCAGACTCGTCCAATTTTTCGCGTTGCGCCAAAACTTTATCAACATAAAACCAGTGCAGCAAAAGATTTTATAGCTCATTTTTATGAACAACTTTTGGAGTCGAGAGAATTTCTGTAGACTCTGGATTATGCGCTTTTTATTTCAGTTCCTCAAGTTTTACGAGTTTGCTTGGCTCTGAATTAGCTGGGGAATAAGGTAATAACAACGTTAAGTAAGTTAAACATATAAACAATCCACTTACCGACAGCAATGCGCCAATAAGATCAGTAGCGATGGGATCTTCGACTCGCAGTTTGGGTTCATCTTTCATTTGTGGAGAGTAGAGCTCGGAGGTTCTAAGCATGTCCACGGCGCGCTCGATGCAAGCTATCGTGGATGGAGGGGCGCCATCTGTGGCCGTGGATAGGAGGGATATCACCTGGAACGTAATGTTTTGGTCATTTACCAATGATAACAGGGGTCAGCTTCCAACAGTTTACCTTGTTCTACCTCGCATTACTTTGAAAAAAAATCTCGTTCTGTCAATGAAAGGAATAATTGCATGGGATGAATGCATATAAAAAAAACAATGTTTAATTATTCATATTTAACGTCTATGTCTCTATATTAATTTGTAATTTAAGTTGTTGGTTTGACGTAAATAAATGTATTTTCTTTCTTTCTTTCTTTCTTTATGATGCATATAGATTTAGTGCGTTTCGACTTTGAGTAGCAGGTTTGAAATATAGCTGCTTTAAGCTTTTACTCAAAGCGTCCGCTGAGTACGCCATATTCCATAATGTTATCCAGCTTTTGTAACGCTTAAAAGTTCTCAATAGTAAGTTTTAAAATCATGTAGATGTGAGCTACGTGCGTCTGAATTCATATTGAACTCAATAATTGACATGAAATGTACCTTAGTGATAGGAGCTTCAAGTGGCAGACCCTGTAGTTTGGCGAGCGAAGTCCGCCGTAGCCCGTCAGAGGCCACGGAGCGCACGTCTAGCGAACCGCGCCGGATCGAGTGGAGCGAGCCGCGCGCCGCACCGGCCTCGGTGGCATTGCCAGGCTCACACACCAGGACAAGGTGAGATGTGCTCCTGTGAACAATGGCAAGTGTAAAGTGGAATTCACATGGGAGCTCACGAGTTTGAGACTCAGCGGAGAATCCTAGGAAGAGTTGAGTATTGAAGGCCAAATTGTTAGAATTTAATGCACGACCACTACTGAAACTAAGAAAAAATGTATGGTTGTAACAAATTTGAAATTGGTAAATAGAGTTGGTCGAGCGGTTGTATGAAATTATAGTTCGTCACATGCGCCGAAGTTGTCCACATTGCCTCAAGATCATGGTTCCATTCACGCACTCCGCTTGCAGCCAATCTCATCGTCTCAACACCCGCAAAATCTGCAACCTCGGCTCGAGTCTGCTTACCTGTTCAAGGCTATAGAAGCGCCTCGGCATGGCAGCAGCAGCGGGTCTGGAGCGCCGCGCCGACGCAACGTGACCGGTGCCTCCCACTCACGCGCGCCGCTAGCAGCCAGTCTCATAGCCTCGCCACCCGCCGAATCTGCGAGACGCGCTCCGTCCTCCGCCCGCCAGCCAAGCACCCGGCACCAGGCTTTGTTTGTCACCTAACATATAACACATTGTCAGTTATTGAGTCAAGAGCATACATTTGAGAGTGCTTAATAATTGTCGCTACTCTTTAAGAAGCAATTGGAGAGGATGACACAGAGTATGCAATAAAAATTAACGGAGTTGAGAGTATTAAAACCACATGTGTTGTGTAAATAAAAAACAACCTACCCTACTAAAACTATCATATGTTAGTAAGTTTCTTACCTACTCCTACTTCTGATATTTATGTTATAACGTTTTACTGTTAATTAAAGAAACTAGTAAATAATTCCTATTATTGTTTCATATTCAGTTTTCGATTATTCAGAAGGAAGGAGCCCTAGCAATGCAGATTGATTCCGAAAAATAAGGCAACTTTCAGGAACGCGATAACTTAGAGAATTAATTTCCGAATTATTTTTAGAATGTAATTAGAAGCTGTCTAAAGTCTTATCGTTGACGAGACATCTCTGTGGTTGAGCTCTTATTAACCGACTTCCAAATCTAAAAGGAGGAGGTTATCAATTCGGTTGTATGTTTTTTTTGATAAGTATATTCGGAAAGTATATTATTCGCCTTCTCTGCATCCTATGTATTAGGTAGGTACTACACTACTGCACGTGTGGTACAGTCGCCATCAGATACATCGGAGCGGCCAAAGTGTTCACAATATCTGAACACGCACTCTAACGCCCTGACAATAGAGGCGTGTTCAGATATTTGTGAGCACCTTAGCCGCTCCGATATATCTGATGGCGACTGTACCTTTACGAGTAAGTATCTGTCTATATGTCGAGAAAAAGTGTCTTCGCCATAACATTTAGCTTACCAATATCCTCTGCTGGTCGTCGGTGACGGCGACGAGGTCGCGGCAGCGGTCGGCGGCGGCGGCCAGCGCGGCGATGGCGGCGATCTGCGCACGCGCCGCCGCCGCCGCGGCTCGCGCCTGCAGCACCTCCGCGCACCACGCCGTCGCGCCCACTGTCTCCACCATCACCTGGGATTAAGGAGAATATCATTCTTATTGGATGCAGAGATCAAATATAAATTTTTACTTTAAGTATCTTAATTTTGTATTTAGGGATCATACCAGGGATCCGGCAGGCCTCGTTGGCAAAGTTATCACACTTAGACT